>NC_073305.1:17693829-17986329 GCF_027595985.1 Sorex araneus
AGGCAAAGATTTAGTGCATGTTTGGATACCCCTTTTAGAGTGATGCTTTTGAAATGATGACCTTTTCACATAATGTTATAGGGGAGGGAAATCACCTTTTCAAGAACCACATAAAAATGGACTAAAAGAGGATAGAGATATAGTGCAGTGGGTATGACACTGGTCTTGCATGCGGCTGGCCCAAGTTCAATCCCCAGCACCCTATAGAATCTTCTGTGCCCCACCAGGAGTGACTCCTGAATATAGAGCCAGGTGTAAGTCTTGAACACCATGGGTGTGACCAAGAAAAACAAAAATGGAAAAAAAATCAAAGCCACACTGGACATTTGGAAGATGGAAAATATAAGTATATATATACTATATATGTAGCACTGTAGCACTGTCATCCTGTTGTTCATCGATTTGCTCGAGCGGGCACCAGTAACTATTGCGAGACTTGTTACTGTTTTTGGAATATCGAATATGCCACGGGTAACTTTCCAGGCTCTGCTCTGCAGGAGGGATACCCTCAGTAGTTTGCTGGGATCTCCCAGAGGGACGGAGGACTCAAACCCGGGTTGGCCGCATGCAAGGCAAATGCTCTATCCACTGTGTTATCGCTCCAGCCCTATACACCCACACGCTCTCACACACACACATATATATACATATATATATATATATATATACATATATACATAGTAGAATACTCAGAGAAAAATATTACAGAAATTTCACAGTTTAAATAATTCTTGTGGCATACAGGAAAATAGAATGCAGGTAACTTAAACTTGCCAGAATGCCTGGAACCACCAAAATAAAAATGAATTCATCTAGGCTACTAGGTATAGAAGTTTGAGAGCTTAGGGCCACTTCTTTGCAGAGTCACCATGTCTGAGTCATGTCTGTCCCTGGAGTGAATTTTCCTTAAAGATAAAAATTGAGACTTCATTTCTGTGTCTGATAGCCATGAAACTCTATGCAGAAGCATCATTTAAAACCCTGCAGAGAACTTCTAAGAAAGACAGGGGTTGAAGCGAACTCTCCTTCTTGCCTTCCTTCTCTTCTCTTTTTCCTTTCCTCCCTTTCTCTTCTACTTTCACCTTTTTCTTATTTTTTTCTTTACTTGTGCTGTACAAAGCACATGAGGGATACTGAATACATTACTATGCAATAACTTTATGTATTTTAAATACATAAAACTACACAGAATTATGTATTAAATATCAGCGCATCACCACATACGACTAGCACATTTCCATATCCAATTTTCCTTGCTTCATATCTTTCCATTACTCATAAAAGACAATGCAGATTCAGTTGAGTCTTCTTTTTTATATTACACCACTGTTATCTTCTTCCTCAATTTTAAAAGTATCCACAATCATTAATGCTATGCTTCTGCACATACATGTTGTGTTTAAACTGGATAGTATTATTCAGCATATTTTATAGTAATCCACTTACATGGTAATTTTCCATTTGTGTTTTTCAGAGAGTGAACTGTGTTTATTATATATATATACATATATATATATCACTGTAGCACTGTCATCCCATTGTTCATTGATTTGCTCTAGGGTGCACCAGTAATGTCTGCATTGTGAGATTTGTTGTTACTGTTTTTGGCGTATCGAATACACCACAGGTAACTTGCCAGATTCTGCTATGCGGGTGGGATACTCTTGGTAGCTTGCCAGGCTCTCCGAGAGGGATGGAAGAATCAAACTTAGGTCGGCCACATGCAAGGTAAATTCCCTATCCCGCTGTGCTATCACTCCAGTCTATATATATAAAACCTAAAATTTGGCTGCCACATAATACTTCATTAGATACAGATATACCAACTTCATTAGTTTGATGGACATTTTAGATTACCATTTTTTAAAACAATGATGCAATAGATTTTGAATTCTGCACACATTATACATTTTCTAAAATATATATCAAGGTGCAGTGAAATATTTACTACTATAATGGCTCAAGAGACTTATGTCCTAAAAGTTCATTATATTTATGTATTTCTTGGTGGCATATTATAGTTTTGATGTCAGTACCGTCACCCCCCACCCCTTGCAGGTGACTTATGTGAAATGAAGAGGAAAGAGATGGTCACTTTCTCCTGATCCACCTCTGCCACCCTGGGACAGGCTGGGAAGTCTATGACTGATCCAGTCTGGAATGAATCCCTGTACACTAGGGAGCTGGCAAGCCACACCTGGCATCCACTTGTTCTGTACATCACGGAAGTTAATCCCTACCACATGATATCCTAGAGAGCCCTGAACTCAGGCTGGAGTGAGGACTTGCTCTTTGCACATACACACAAATATTAATAATAAAAGCCAGTCCTAGGCTTTCCCCAGGCCTTTGGGGTCTTTACCTTCTCAGAGAAAAGAATGTTAGGAGGAAATGAGCTGTGAAGTAAAAACAGGTTTTATTTGGAGTTTTTTTGAGGAAGGGGAAGGAGGAAGAGAAAGGGAGAGAGAGAGTAGTGCTCTCGAGAGAATACAAGCTTCTCCAAAGGCCAAGAGAGCTCCAGTACACGTCTTAAGAGGGGAGGTGGGGGCGACACCCGCCATGACACAGGAACACAAGCAACACATGGGCTTGGCAGCATATGCTAGTGCTTCCTTTGTTCAAGTTGGCTTCTATAGGGTTTTCCCAATCTGCTCACCTGGGTCTTTCTACCCAGGTAAGAGTCCCATTGCTAAGGTGGTTTCCAAGGGGGTAGAATTGGAACTAACTGAAAGTACTCTTTGAAATTCCTTTTTTTGAACTTTACTCCTGATGGGCTTCTCTTGGAGTGGGGGGGTCCAGTGTTCTCTGGTCTGTGCTGGCGCCAGGTAAAAGTCCTATCAAACCTTCTTGTGCTCACAAGGTGGGCTTTTTGCAGCCTTGGGACTATTAGCTTTATTACTTCCCAGCAATTCCATTGCCTTGGAGGTCCTCCCTTATCTACCTGTATGCCTCGATTTGTATATTTATTTATGATTTGGTCAACATCTAAAGTCAAACTTATATTTTTATTATTGCAAAAATGAGTAAAATGGGTTCTTTATTTAGTGAGACTGAACATTGACTATTATCTATTTACATTTCCTCTTCTCTAAATTTCCTAATCGTGTTCTCTGTCCACTTTTCAATTGGATTGATTTTCTGATTAACAGAAGATTCTTTGTAAATTTGAACACTAATCCTTCCCTATTTATTTAGTCTCTCTGTGTGTTTATTCATGTGTGTGTGAAATAGTCCATTTCTTTTGTTAGCTTGTGTATGGTGAATTTTATAGATCATAATCAAATTTTAATATAATCAAATTATATTTTTCTCTATGATGTGTATTTGCATTTATTTAAGAAATACTCTATACTCTTCCATACAACTTTCTAACTGAATCCTGTTATGTTTTTCTAAGTCATAATATATTTTTCTTATTTAGGTTTGTAGTCTCGTTAGAGGTTTTTACAACAAAACTTTAAAATGTGTCTAAAGCCAATCACATTGGTACCTTCAACCTCCATCCAGCAGAGGTCAGTCGCAGAGAATGAGACCCACAATCATATAAGGAGACAAACATATAAGGAGACAGACAAACATATGCAAGCATTAGGGGCTCTTGGGCAACCCTCCTTGGTCTCACAGGTCAGCCATTAATTCAATACAATATCGATGCTGCAGAAATAGCACGGCAGGTAGGGTGTTTGCCTCGCACGCTGCCGACCCAGGTTCGATTCCCAGCATCCCATATGGTCCCTCGAGCACTGCCACGTGCAATTCCTGAGTGCATGAGCCAGGAGTAACCCCTGTGCATCACTGGGTGTGACCCAGAAACCAAAAAAAATGCAATATCAAGCTTCAGCACCCCATAGGCTCCCAACAAGTGAACCATTATTCACAGAGACATTAGGACAGTTAGTAAGTACATCAACGTTCAATAGGTACATGCCGATCAAAGACTGGGGTGTTTTACATAGCTATCAGAAGGCTATACTACTTTCTTTATTCTTATACATGAAAATGCAATTTTACTCTAAAATAAAGTCCTGACAGCTTCCCATTCTGTTTCTCCATTCTACCCTCTTTATCAAAAGAAAAACAGTCATATTCTATGCTTGCCTAGTGCAGCATAGAACATGACAGCAGGTAGATAGTCGTCATCTATTTTATTCTTTCCCGCTATTTCATTATTTCCTGGATGCAATTTTGCAAATCCTTTGCATTCTAATACCTGCTATTTTACCTAGGGGCATATCCCATTCTTGGAGCTGTTTGGTCGGGTAGATGAATTCCCACAAATTGGTGCCGGTCAAGGTTGTAGGCTGTAGGGCTGGGGGTGGGGGAGAATGGGAGGGAATCTGGAAACAATGGTGGAGATAAGTTGGTAGTAGTGCTGGGACTGATGCTGGAACATTGTGTGTCTAAAACTCAACTATGAATAACTCTGTAAATCATGGTGCTTCAATAAAAAATTTTAAAAACTATGAAGGCACCGTGACTTATAATGTTATTCATGGTCGAGTTCCAGGCATACAATTTTCCATTACCAATCCCATCACCAATGTCAATTTCCCTCCATCAATATCTCCATTTACCCTTCCATCCAGCCTTTCTCGTTGACAGACACATTTTAATTTAATTAAGTAATTTATTGATTTTGGGGACCATACCTGGCAGTGAGCAGGGCTTACTCCTGACTCTGGATTCAGAGATTTCTCCTGGCAGGGCTCTGGGACCTGGGTCAGCCCCATGTAAGGCAAATTCCCTGCCCACTGCACTATCTATCTGGCCACAATATGCACATTTTTAAACTGGGTTGTTGTAGTTGGGATCTCGTGCCTTCAGTATTGTTTGTTCTGTAGTTCAGATATCTAGATACAACACACTGTTACACCACCACTGATTGGTGTTATATCCTGATAATTGCTACACCCGCCCCCTACCCATTAAATCCCTCCCACCTCTTCTTAGAATGCATAGTTTATCTCTTTCAATTCCTATACTGTTTCTTATCTTTATGCAGATTCCAGTAAATTACTGAATCAGAATAGAATTTGATGCATGTTAAATGGTATATGTGTAAAACCAGAGTTACCCCCCTCAGTTTTAGCTCAAGAATAGGGCCAATTGGGAGCTCCCCGAGTATCTGCTGCTTCCTTCCACAATATGGTGAGAATCATCCCTTACAATTAGATGTATGTTATTGCCTCTGGCTAAATATGTCTATTTCTGTCTGGAGTCTCCTTTCTTTCTCTGTAGAACTGAGAATGCAAATTGATCCAAGGCAAGTTTATAATCAGATACTATGCAATGGTTCTCAAAATCAAAATACCAGTGGCTATAGGGAAGACTCAGAATATTCTTTCCTGCTAACAAGGCCTGAACCTTTCTAAATGTCTTGCTACTTAATCAGTGTATAATAAATCTGTAGATACCTTTTTTATGATTAAATTTATTTATAAATATGGATTGGTTTTTACCTATAATCTTTTCAGAGGGGGTATATTTGGTATGGCTTCACTGTTGTTAATATTCAGAGGAATGGACAAGGGAATAAACAAGGTACTGGGTTATTTATTTATATCCATATTTATATCTTCAAATATATTATTCTTGGACAAATTGTCCATTATGGAGAACGTTTCAATTGGTAGCTAGATCCATTAGCTGTTCCTGTGCAACAAACCATCCCATAACTCAGTGACTTAAAACAACAGGCATTTATTTTCATGGTTCTGTAGTTTAACTGAGTGATGAAAATCGAGTCTGTTTTTCATGGGGGGTTTCTGTTCATCTGGGCCAGGCTTGGCTGATCTCCTCTGAGCTTCAACCTTATGAGTTTGTGTTGAGACAGTAGATTGGCTATGTGCTTCATGGTTTAGAAGAATCAATTAAGGTGTCTTACTCATTACATCTTATAGGGGATCCCAGACTTGCTCATATGGCAGAAACTAATGTCCGAAATCATGAGTGAACACATGAAAAGAGTCTTTAAAGACTGGACTTGAAACTGACACACCTTCACACTCTTCCATTCTATCAGACAAATCAAATCTTTAGGTTATCTACATTTAAAGAGTTGGGGAAGTTAACTTTAATTCTTGATAAGGTGAAATGAAAGGTAGGGATACTAGGAAGTCATAAATGAACCATCAATAAAATCAATTTGTAATAGTCATTATAAACACCCTGTAGCATTTGGTACTTCTGTTTGCCTAGTCAAAAAAAATCTAAGTGAGAGTTAATATTCACTAGATTAAGCCTTCATTTATCATTAAATATGTTAATATCACATGTTTCATATGTATTATGAAGGGAAAGTTCTAAAGATCACAATGAAGGGAAAGTTCTAAAGTAATCACAAAAATTAGATGATCTAGACTGAGAGATCACAGAACCTTTCTTGGAGGATATAGCATGGCATTAAATTTTGAAATATTGTGAAAAAAGTCTCAGATATATGCAAAAGCTCTGAAACAAGTAAGAGCATGACCGTTGGGGAAACTGAAGGAGCCAAACAGTTCCAGAAATTGATAAGATCATAGAAGTATCAAACTGAAGCAAGGGATCATGGGGGATACAGTGAAGCTAGTTAAAGTTAACTGGCTCTGATATTGCAAAGTTTTGTGTTTAGGGTTAAGATAAATAAGAAAGACAACTAAGAAAAGTAAGAAAATTTAAATATGTGATTTTAAATAGTCAATTAGGAAGACAAAACATCATGTGGCAGTAGAGCTATTGAAGAGAGAAACCTTAGCACTACTTAGAAAATAAAGATGATGGACAGTGAGGAAGAAACATGTATAAGCCTTTGTAGCCCTGTAGATAGAGTTTCACTGACTTAGGGACCCAGGGTTGAGACCTCCAAGGCTGCTCGGATCGGGATTGGGCCTCCTCCGCCCAAATTTCCCATCTCCTAGTAGCTAGGCGGTCACACCCAGGGACTGCCCCTGGTGCTGTGTAATCCTGTCAATGGCCAGCATCCAGAGACTTAAAAGCCAGCTCCCGAAAGATATCTTATAGCCTACTTCTCCTCTGGGAGAACCTGGCAAACTACTGGGAGTTTCCTGCCCACATGGGAGAGCCTGGCAAGGTCCCCATGGTGTATTAATATGCCAAAACCAGTAACAAGCTGGGTCTTATTCCTCTGACCCTGAAAGAGCCTCCAGTACTCTTTGGAAGTACTGGAGGCATCGTTAGAAGGTCGTGTAGAGAGACGCTTCTAAAATCTCAGGGCTTGGATGAATGGAGATGCCACTGAGACTGCTCGAGAAATTCGACAATCAATGGGATGACGATGATGATGATAATGATGATGACTTAGATCAGAAATATGAGAGGAGTTTCAGGAAGGAAAAGACCAGCAGTTTGGCCTTATATGTACTTGAAGTAAGGGTCTTTTTGACATCCCATTGAAGGCTGGACAATATCTAGGCTAGAAATAATTTAGAGAGTCATAGATGTGAAGAGAGTAATTGAAAGCATGAACATAGTCGATCCCTACAGAAAATTGATATTAAAAAGGCAAGCAGTGCCCTGACCAAGCTTTGAGAAAGTCTAAAATTTAAATTTCTTAGAAAATTAGAGAATATTTAAGAAGGTATCCATGATACTTCAGAAGAAAGCAGTTATAACACGGGGCCATGGAATCCAAGGTAAAATAAGCATTTCCAATGGTCCAATATGTTGCTAATTACTGACTACTCCAAGAAAATGAGTGGGACCGGAGCCATAGTACAGTGGATAGGACATTTGCTTTGCACAAGGCTGACCAGGGTTCGATCCCCACCATCCCATACGGTCGGTCCCCCAAACTCCATCAGGAGTAATTCCTAAGTGCAGAGCCAGGAGTAACCCTTGGGGATTGTTGGGTGTGACACTAAAAAGTCTCCCCCCAGAAGGGAAATGATTCATTAGATTCCATATTGTGACACTCACTGCCAAGTGTTGAGAGTGCTTTGTGTGCCCAACAGTAGAATAAGAGGAGAAAAACTGAACACAAAGATGTTTCAAGTACCACCTTGTTTGTTTAATGGGAACAATCTCTGAAACTCCAGTAGAAATTTGAGATCACTTGAAATTTTTAGTTTGCCGCCACCTTTCTCTAAAGCTGAATGGGACAAACTCTTTCATAGTACTTGAATATTGGCATCTTCATTTAGTGTCTATGGGAATATAACCACTGGCTCTGCACTCAGGGATCACTCTTGGTGGGCTTTTGTGACCATATGGGATGCTAATGTCCAGGCTGGCTGTGTGCAAGGCAAACACCCTACACACTGGGTTCTGTCTCCAGCCCTGGGTATGTTCTCTTGCTCATACCTCCTGTTCCTTTCTAAAGTGTTCCAGAAAACTACGGAGGCCAACTTTTTATGAATTTTCCTTCTTAATAATTTAAGGCCTAAGATGCTTTATTTTTTGGTCTTCCTTGTGATGTCTTTGATAGCTTAGATAATCCAAGTCATTTAGTTGTATACATTATTTCTACAGAATACCTACCAAGAAGGAAAAGTTAAAGTGTTAATAGTACTAACATACAATTCCTGGCTTCACTTTCTCTTCAAAGCTATAATTTTATTCCAGGGTTACTTTTTTCTTCATCTATTTCAGTTCTTTTCTTTTTATATGGGGATATAATTTTGTCAATATTTTACGACTTTTGAGAACTTATCCTGCTTTTTCATGGTGATATTTAGTGAAACTTCTTTATACTTCACATAGACATTAGTCTACTTGTTGTTTTTCCTATAATTTAAAAGCATGTTCCCCACTGACCAGGGAAAAAGGCTCATTGGAAATGACATGCGTCACATGTCTGAGGACTTGAATTCATTCCTGGCAACACACACACACACACACACACAGATAATAAGAAAAATATACCAAACATTGCCAGCTGTTTCTTTGGACAAATCACTATTGCAAAAAGTGACAGTGAGAGGCAAGAGGTGATCTGTTTCCTAGGTTTTCCTAGGTCAATTTTTCAAGATACTTTGCCAAATGCCTTGAGACTGTGTGAAGAAAAATCCACTAATGAAGAAGTTCATTTTAATTTAAATTTCTTGCTAAAACATGAGGTCTTTCCTTTTTTTTCCCTTTAGACTTTCTCCCTTGCCCTGGTGACCTTATCATCAGTCACATGTCACTAGACGGGCAAAATTAAATCTGTACTTTGTTGGCAATACTAGTCCCAGGCCTCTGACAGACAGCTCCTTTGTCGAGGGACTGTGGGGAGGTCCTATTAAGCCATCAAAGGCAGCAACTAGCATATGGGCTAGTCTAAGAAAAATGAACAAAACAGCTTTTAGAGATACAAAATTTCTCTTCCTTCATTATCATTGTTTTTCCACTCTCGGGGAAAAATGGCATGGTTCATCAAAGAGACATTCTCAGTCTAAGAGATGCAAGTTGAATACAAGAAGTTACTGGGAGAACAGGCTCTCCAGAGCTGTTTCTCTTCTTAAGGCTCAGAATGTGTGTTTGTTTGCTGTTAGAATCATGATGGTTGACAATGTGGCTTCGATTTGATTCGTGGCAATAGCACAGTAGGTAGGGCGTTTGCCTTGCATGCGGTCAAGCCAGGTTTGATTCCTCCATCCCTTTCGGAGAGCCTGGCAAGCTACCAAGAGTATCCTGCCCACATGGCAGAGCCTGGCAAGCTACCCATGGCATATTAGATATGCCAAAAACAGTAGCAACATGTCTCACAATGGAGACGTTACTGGTGCCCACTCGAACAAATCGATTAATGGAGCAAATCGATGACAGTACTACAGTGCTACTTTTCTGGAGGCTGGATTGACTTCCACCTGCTGTTTCAGTTCCTGTGGAAACTAGGTAAAGCAGGGAGCAGGAAGCAGCAGTCCATGGAGGGAAATTGGTTAGGGGTAAGAGGTGAAGAATGCCTGAGTCCAGTGAACTGATGGACTGTGAGTCCTCCTGATCCCTCTCCAGCTCTGGGACCTCCAAGCCTATGAAGTTTCCCTGGACCTCTATCTCCCCTACTGTGGCAATGGGTCTGGGATCATTCCAACCCCATTGATAGGTAAAAGGATTCTCTGAACCAAAAGGGAAAGAGAGGCAGCAGATGCTTGGTGAGTACTACATTGAATATTTTGTTAAACTTTCATTTAGGCTGTATGTCTCACTAAAAGAAGTCCTATAAGCAAATGGTTCTTTCAAACTGCAATGAGCCAAGTGCAATGTTTTACATGCCTAAATTTTCTCTGTTCACGCCCCCCACACACAAACACCACACACACACGACCAATTGATCTGCTACTGGTGTGAGATGAACTGTGTATGGAATCCTCATTGTATGGGAGAGAAAGTGGAGTTTAGATATAGTATCTTTAAGTCGCTGATTATAGGTCCGTACAGCTGGAAAATGGCAGAAATGAATGACTACCAGAAGGAACAGAAGAAACACAAGGATCAATTAAGACAGAGACAAGAATATGGTGAAATATAGGTTCATTTCCAATGCTATACACAGGAAATGCATATGACTTTATAATTCAATGAAAGTTTAATTTTAAAAATATTTACAAAAAAAAGGTACAGAGCCTTGAAGTCTGTGCTTCAAACTCCCAACCACCACATTCCTTCTCCAGGCTCTTTGCAGGGTATCTTGAACAAGGAGTAGTGTAGAGATACACCCCCAAAACTGCACTACAAGGGGAGCCATGGAACCAAGAATGTCTGGATTCTGCATCTCCAGCAAAGGAAACAGAGGAGTTCTTATATGATAGAGGAAGACAGATCTGGATTGGTGTTCTGCTTGTGCATCAACAGACTCCATGATCTGCTAAAGGTTACTTATAAAAATTCAATGACATATTGAATCCATGAAGGATGAACATGGATTCAATTTCGTAGTGTGGTTCTGAGAGTTGGTTGAGATGCATATTACTAAAATTTCACCAGTAATGGGTTTCATTGTGTCCAGTGTTACCTGGATGGAGCTTCTGTGAGGGTTATCTGGATGGAAAAACCTCCAAGACAATCTTGAATTGTGTTAACTTTGTCATTTTTTTTATTTGCTTTAGGGCCACACCCAGCAATACTCAGGGGCAATGTATGGCTCTGCAGTCAGGAATTAGTCCTGGTTGAAGCTGAATATTGAATTAAGGTCTGCCCCATGCAAGGCAAGTGCCCTGACTGCTATACTGTCTCTCTGGCCCAACTTTGTCATTTTAATAAGTGATCCAATCTCTCTTCTGATCTCTTGCAGCATTCTACACATTAAGGCCGAGAGCCTGAAATAAGAATCTATTTCCACTTAGTGTTTTCTGCTAATTGGCCACTACAACTAACAAGAGGGTGGGTTGTAAATGCCAATAGTGATAGACTGAAATTGAAGGGTAGTGGGGGAGAGGGAATTTATTGACCAGAGGAAAAAAATAACAAGCCAAAGTCTTGGGTAATTTGCGTAATCAGCTTTATCAATTTGCATAAATTGTGCATCAGGCTATATTCCTCTTGGGCATAATAAGCCCAAATTTAGTTTTTCTAATTTTAAAGTCATCAGTTGCTTTTTTTTTTTTTTTGCTTCTTCTGTTCCTTTCTGAGACTCATGGGGGTCACACCTCCATGCATCTGTCAGGTGGTTCAGCATCTCTAATTCTCAGGGACTTTATCAGTGCCTTGCTGTAATATCTAATGCTCGCTTTCCAAAATTGGTCCAACCTCAACCCTCTGTCCTCCACCCTCCACACAATTTCATGACACATATGGCTATATTCCATCTGCCCACTTTTGGATTCCTTCCATTTGCTGTGCTCTTTCACCACCATCTTTTCAAATGACTCTGATAAGTTCTAAGCATTTCCCTAAACAGGTTTTCTGCCCCAGATTCAACCCATTGCTTCTTGTCAAGACATCCTTCTCAAACACTGGCTATTTCTTCTCAGGAGCTCTAAATAGTTCTAAAATATCTCAAAAGGTGTTGAGTCTACCTTGGGGTTGGAGGATGAACTACAAAGATTTTTAGGGCAGTAAAAAGTTCCCATTCAAACCTCCTGATGCTCCCTTGTTCATTCTTTCTGTACATTTTTTTTGGACCATATCTTGCCTCTTCTTTCTGGTCTTCTACTTTTAGTCTCAACACGTGTCAATTCATCTTTCACACTGCCACCAGATCTGGGTTTGGAACTGATTACAGTCTATCTAATCAAAAGAAGTGATCATAGAACTTGTTCACCAACTTTAGTAATTTAAGAAGTAATGAGCCTTCTTCAAACTAGCAAGTAGTCACGAATAAACATGAGAAAACACGGCTTTATATAGCATGTAGATAGCATACAACAGGCAACGCAATTTAAGAACATGGATGACTTTGAGAAGGAGTTAAACAGATGGACAATACAATTGATAATACCTCTGACCTTGGAATGGTGAGGTCACATGGGACCATCATCAAAGACCAAATGCTAGATTTGTAGACAACTGGTATAACCCAGACAGCATTTCTTAAGATTTTATGCTGTCCAGAGGGCTGAACTCTTGACAGAATAGCTTTATTTCAAAGATGCAAATGTAAATCTAATGTCCTTTTCAAAACAGTAGCTAGTTATGGCACTAGTGATGTTTAAGCCTGAGGCTTTACAAACTCTTTTATAATATCATTAGCCTGAAGATTGCCCTGCCTCTATTTCATAACACCAACGTTTGCAAATCTGGGCATCTGCAATTTATTTTTTTTATATTTCTTTCATTGTCATGGGAACTTGAGCTTGTGCCTTCAGAGATTCAACTTTGCTTCTGTCCTGAAATTTGTGGAGGATGACAGAGAAGAAGTCTGAACTTCTTGATGCCTTTGGCCTCAGTCACAGCCAGCCAGCTTAGATTTCCTTTGGGCTTAGGCTCTATTGGCCAATCATTTTCATGGCTGGTTTAAAGAGCTTGTGCCTAATTTAGAGCTGCTGACACAGGACACGGAACAGACCACCTGGCAAATGCCTTGGGCTTTGACTGATTCAACTAACCTGCAGCCTAGGCCAAGTTCCCCTCAAGTTGTACTGAGGTTTGTAAACCTTTTGGCAATGCTGGGCTAGAACTGGACCAGGTAAGCAGCGTTTCATGGTCCTCAGCTAGGTGTGAAATTTTAATCAAAGGGATTTTATCTTTGCAAAACTATAGTGCACCACCAGAAATGTCACATAGAATTAAGCTTTGGATTCACTGAGGTTCAAGATAAATCATATGGTCTCTTCCATAATGGCAACGCCTGTGTTCTTTGGCCCATGAGCAAGGTGTTAAAAATAAATGCAATCTGTGTAGGTCTGGTAGCACCCCATGCCCTGTCCCTGTTTTGTCTTCTGGGGAAAGAGTATAATAATTTTTAGTCCGTCCACATTTAGAAATGAGTTCATTTTTTTTTCACTTTAAATATAAGATGGCATAGAACAATAAAAACGCAACTACATAAACTTCAGCCCCCAAATCCACTCTCTGTATCTTGTAGAAATGAGTGTCATTATATCCAGTAGGATCTCCAAACACACTCTGGATTCGGAGTAGTTCATCTAGAGTGCTTTCAACAATCTTCTGATCTCAAAAGTAAACACTAGACACTGAAGATTTTGGGAGATCCAGCAAAAATGAGACCGGGCTCTTACCCAGAGTGGCTCATTTAACAAAGAGAATTGAGAGCGTAGGAAGAAAGCCGTGTGATGATATCTCTATGGTATGCCAGCCTCCCTAGAGTGTATCAGAGAGATTCTGGAGAGACACTGGCCTCTGCCCCAAACACAGACCAAGTCACTGCACAACTGCCCATTGCAATGGGAATTTCTCCTGAACGCCATGCAAACAGATTTATGCCGTCATTCTGAGACCTGGACTTGGTCCCTCTGTCTCCACAGCTTTTGCAGGAGTTCCTCCTTTCTTGACTAGGGTATAAATGTCAACGGTGTGGGTTGTGGGTAGTACTGAGTACAGAACTAGAGAGCAGATTCTAATGTACGACTGCAGGGCCCAGATCATGGCCCTGTACTTGCCAGTAGTATAAAGTTGGAAAATTTCCTTATCTCTTGTGTGCCTCTGTTTTATTATCTACAGAAGGGTTTAAGAGTAAAATCCACCTGGAAGAGGGATTACATGAATTATGAACAATGTTCAAAATATTACAGGAACAATGGAGTCTTAACAGTTGTCCTTTTAAATATGATGAAGACAAAGATGCTAACAAATGGAGTTGCAATGTGTATTAGTGCACGTGTGTGTGTGTGTGTGTGTGTGAGAGAGAGAGAGAGAGAGAGAGAGAGAGAGAGAGAGAGAGAGAGAGAATAGTAGTGGTAATGGAAATTCTGGATCACATAGATGATTTCTTTTTCCTCCATGACTGCTGGTTTCCATGTACCTAAGGCAGGACTAGTTGAAGTCACCACAGATGGCCTAGCTAGGAGATAAGGTGTGCAATGAGTAGAATATTAGACTATAAAGGCCAAAAGAGATTGGGGTCTTGGAGCATAACTGGGCAAGGATTTTAATTTCTTCCTCTTGAGCAAAGAAAGTAGTCAGAACATGAGCCACTGGGCTTTATAAATATTTCTGAAGGCCTTAGAGAGCTTCTTAGGTGGAGGCCGGAGAAATATTGGGGTAGAGAGACCCAAAAGTCTTTTATTATAAATATAACTCTTACCTTACAGGCAGGCAAAACTGAATCCATTGTTCACATTTTCTTCATGGAGGTTTGGGCGCTGAGGGGTGGGATTAGTTAAGAGTCCGGACCTTGCCCGTGTCTCTACTGTCCTTGGGTGTTAGTCTCATATTGTGTTATATTATATTTCAAAAATGAGTGCTGAAAGTAGATAAGGGACCAAACATGATAGCCTCCCAGTATTGCAGACCATAATGCCCAAAAGTAGAGCAAGAGAGAGGGAAATTGTCTGCCATGGAGGCAGGGAAGGGGAGGGATTGGTGACTGCTGCTGCTGCTGCTACTACTACTACTACTACTACTACTACTACTACTACTGGGGACATGGTTGTGGAAATGTACACTGGTAGAGGGATGGGTGTTTTATCATTGTATGACTGAAACTCAAACATGGAAGCTTTGTAACTGTTTCTCACGGTGATTCTATTAAAAAAAGAGAGAGAGAGAGTCTGGACCTTTCTGTTTTTCTGAGCCATGGCAGAATGGTTGTAAAGGATGTCTGCTACCATTACTTATTTTATCTGAATGCATGCTGTTATTATCGACAATCCATTCCTCTGTTTTCTTTTTTGAAGTGTGTTTTCTGTCACCGAATGAGTTATTTCACAATAAAGGGGGAAAAATTGGCATTGGAGAGATAATAAGGTGGGTAAAGTACATGCCTTGCACTCAGATAACCCAAATTTGATCCCCAGCACTCCATGTGGTTCCCCAAGCCTGCCAGAAGTGAATCCTGAGTGAAGAGTCAGGAGTTAGTCCTGAGCAAAGCTGGATGGGTCCCCTGTGTCTGAGAGAGAGAGAGAGAGAGAGAGAGAGAGAGAGAGAGAGAGAGAAAGAGAGAGAGAGAGAGAGAGAGAGAGAGAGAGAGAAGGAGGGAGGGAGGGTGGGAGGGATAAAGGTAAATAAAAGGCAGTTCACTTTATTTCTGTTGAGTTTCATGAAGCAACCTTCATGGATAAGACATGGAAGAATAATTGACCATACCTTGAACCTAATTTTCAGTTGATTGAATTTCATCAACAGAAGCAATGTGACTCCAATTTATTTTATTTTTTTTAAATTTTATTTTTTTTTATTTTTTTTAGAGTGATTGATTTTATTTTTTTTTATTTTAATTAATTTATTTATTTTTAATTCGTGAATCACCCTGAGGGCACATTTACAGATTTATACACTTTTGTGCTTATGCTTCCCTCATACAAAGTTCGGGAACCCATCCCTTCACCAGTGCCCATTCTCCACCACCAGTAAACCCAGCATCCCTCCCACCCTCCCAGATCCCATCTCCCCCCACCCCACCCTGCCACTGTGGCAGGGCATTCCCTTCTGTTCTCTCTCTCTAATTAGCTGTTGTGGTTTGCAATAAAGGTGTTGAGTGGCCGCTGTGCTCAGTCTCTAGCCCTCATTCAGCCCGCAACTCCCTTCCTCCATATGGCCTTCGACTACATTATAGTTGGTGATCCCTTCTCTGAGTTGCCCTTTCCCCAGAATGTGAGGCCAGCCTCCAAGCCATGGAGTCAACCTCCTAGTACTTATTTCTACAATTATTGGGTGTTAGTCTCCCACTCTGTTATTCTATATACCCTAGATGAGTGCAATCTTTCTATGTCTGTCTCTCTCTTTCTGACTCCAATTTATTTTTAAATAATGAGTGTTTTTTTAAATCCTCAATGCTTATATATATGTATATGTATATATTACCTTAATACACCAGGAAGGCAAAGCTGAATCCATTATTCACATATATATGTATATACATGTATATATGTGTGTATATATATATATGTTTATATGTGTGTGTGTGTGTGTGTGTGTGTGTGTGTAGTGGGGGCTTGTTAAATTGAGTTACTGAGAATCAGGAACCATTCCCAATGATTTTTGAGATTACTCCCAGTAATTCTTAGGGTCCCTCCTAGTGATTCTTGGATAGCTGGACCATTGGGTTGATGCTAGGACCCAAGGATGCAGTGCTGTTTGGACCTTGTGGTGTTGGGGACCATATGGACCACATGAGAGTGATCAAAAACATTCAGACAACACTAGGATGCTCTCATGGCTTAAATTTGTGGAAGTTGAGGAAGAGTGCAATATACCAGTTAAAAATGATATTCAGTTTGAGGAGGAGGCCTTTTCCAGATGAAAAACTTAGGTAGGTCTTCACATCATGGATTGTTTGGCCTGTGTCAGCACAGCGGTAGGATGTTCGCCTTGCACGTGGCTGACCCGGGTTTGATTCCTCCACTCCTCTCGGAGAGCCCGGCAAGCTACTGAGAGTATCTTGCCCACATGGCAGAGCCTGGCAAACTACCAGTGGTGTATTTGATATGCTAAAAAGAAAAACAAGTCTCAAAGTGGAGACATTACTGGTGCCCGCTCGAGCAAATTGATGAGCAATGGGGTGACAGTGAGTACCTTAAAGAAATACTTAGAGAATATAAAGGGAGCTTTGAGTTAACTATATACTAAAATCAGTAAATATCTAAAAATCCTGGAGGGGGAACATGAAAGGGACATGATTTTTTTTAAGTCAAATTACCCAGTCTTTTGTATTGACCGTATGCAACAAAACCCAGAGTTCCAAGTGTAAAAGCATTTATGTATGTTTTGAATTTCAGGTAGTAATTAATTGAGTGGACTGGAGCAATAGCACAGTGGGTAGAGCATTTGTCTTGCATGCGGCTGACCTGGGTTCAATTCCTCCATCCTTCTCTGAGAGCCCGGCAAGCTACCCATGGCATATTCGATATGCCCCAAACAGTAACAACAAGTCTCACAATGGAGACATTACTGGAGTCCGTTCGAGCAAATCAATGAACAATGGGATTACAGTGACACAGTGATACAGAATTAATTTAGTAATTCAGCAGATATTTGAATTCTTGTAGTGTGGATTTTTGCATTTTCATCTTATTTATTTAGAACTAGGCTTTTTTTCTTCCTAAATATCAGGAAGAACTTTTCTTGCTTTTTCATGTTTTATATTATTTATTACACATTTGACTTGTCAGAATTGTTCATCTTGAATTTTCATTTCATTTGAAAGATTTCATTTATACAAAATATATTTTCATTTGTATCATTCATACAAAACCATAACTGACAGAATAAAGGATAAAGTAAATGCAGATTACATTGCCCCAAATTTTACAATATTATTGCAAAGGGGGAAACAGGCAAAATGACTTGAGCATGATGGTGTTGACTGTATTAAATAGAATTTTCAAGACTGCAAATCAATTCCAGTTGTATTGTCAAAGAAGGAAGGGATGTGTGTGTGTGGAGGGGTAGGGCTCTTCCTGGTACTAGAGAGATAATAGATAAACTGAGAGAAGGAAATGAAAAGCAGATTTCTGGCATGACCTGAAATGTGTTAGTCCTAATGTTTTGATTAATTTCTATGTGTTAATAGAGTGGGACGTCTTATATGAACATGGACACTAAGTGGGCAAATTGCTTCACGTACACCAACTTTTCATTATCACTCCATGATTTAAAATATCATGAATCTCAGAGTTATTTTAGGGCCAGGATCATGCCTATTGCATTTCTGAACACATCTTGCTTCGCAGGGAATGTTTACTGAATGACCCTATAGAACACAGAAGCTTCCGACGCTATTTGTCCAAGAAATGATTTCCTATCGCTGTCTGGATGTCACATTGATTTGAAGCTCTCTTCTTCCAGAATCTATACTATTGTAAGATTCTTAATTTTTAAACGGCTTTCTCTAAATAAATAATTGAAAACTGCTTCCAGCTCCTCCTGCTCACGGGCCCGGCTGTGGCTTCTGGAGCCAAGTTGGTAACTCAGCAGGCCAGGTCAGAAAACATTTTCAGCCTTGTCCATCCGAGCTCAGGTTGGATAGACACATCCCTTGACTTCCTCTGAGGATGCTTCTGAGCTTATCAATCTGTATGGTTCAAGACCAAAGAGTCTATACCTTTTGTTCTTTTTCACAGAGGACGAGAGGACACACTGACCCTTAAGAAGTTCCCGGGAAACCTGGCAAATGACTGAGCTGGTTCTGATCACATTCATTCTAGTCATCCTAAGAATCATACTTTCTGAATCCTGAATGACATGAAAGTTTTGCTCTCTTGAAGGCACAGTTTTGCCTTCCCTCCTCCCAAGGGACAAGAAAACAGTCCCATTAGCACACTAGCTAAACCATATTTTTTTAAAAAAATTATTATTTAATCACTGTGAGATACAGTTACAAGCTTTCATGTTTGAGTTTCAATCATGTAATGATCAAACACCCATCCCTCCACCAGTGCACAATCTCCGTCACCAAAGTCCCCACTATACCCCCACTTTCCAACTCTCCCCCTGCCTTCATGGCAGACAATTTCCCCCATACTTTCTTTCTACTTTTGGGCATTATGCTAAACCATATTTTCATTTTACATTAGTGGGATTATATTTTAATCCTGATAACAGTGTCACTCTCCAATTTAGCACTTGGTGACCTGAGGTGACGCATGTCTCTTTTGACCAGCTTTTTTTTTTTTTTTTTTTTTTGTAGTGAGAAGTACTAACAAGTTAGGCAGGATGAAACTATCGTGAGATTTTCCTTTCTTCTCTACCCTAACTATGCTTCGCAGAAACTTCTTCCCAGGAAAGCATGTCAACTACAAAAGAACAAGAAGTTATCTTACTTGCTTCTCAATGCATCGGCTGTTTAGAAAATCTAAAAATAAGAAGCACGCAATTTGAAGAAATCTTTGAAAGATTTCTTTCTTAAAAGAAGATAACAGGAGATAAAGGGCATGTGATCAACTCTAGGTGTCATGCTGAGTGTTTGCTACTTGACACATAGCTGTCATTAACAGCAAAGCGTGATTCCTATTCTGCGGGTAGAAATAATCAGGGTCTCCACACATGCTGTATGTTTAAATCAGTGATATTAAGAGTCTCCATTCAGTAAAATGTGCTGACTGCACCAAACTCTGTGAAGCAGTTTTGTGCTGGTTGCGGGGGAAGAATGTCTGGCCCATATCTGCCAGAAAGCAGGTCTTATTTCTTATTGTTCCCTACTGATCCCGGTGTCTTTGGTGATACTGTCCAGTTTGGTGTTCACAGACCTCACATGGCTATTCAGCTCTTTAAATGTGGTCTAGGTCGTGTGTTAAATCTATCCCAAAGACTTGCTATAAAAAAATATGTGAAGTATCTTATTAATCATGTTCCAGATAGATAACATATTAAATAAATAAGATTTTTAGAATACACTAGGTAACATAAAAGTATTTATTTTTACATTTGTTTAGCTTTCTGGTACATGTGGCTTTTAGAAAATTTAAAATGATGTCAGTGGCTTGATGCCTTTTTCTATAGGAAGATACTCATATATATAGAGAGAGGAGATGTATTGCCTAGATAGAACCCCACAATAATTCATTGCTACCTCATACATTCAATTGAAACCAGAAAAGAACAGTTTTTTTTTTACAGTGGCTATCGCATTTGCCTTGCATGTGGACAACCTGGGTTCGATACCTCTGCCCCTCTCGGAGAGCCCGGCAAGTTATTGAGAGTATCTTCCATTCATGGCATAGCCTGGCAAGCTACCCGTGGCATATCCTATATGCCAAAAACAGTAACAATAAGTAACAAGTCTCACAATAGAGAGGTTACTGGTACCTGCTCAAGCAAATTGATAAGCAATGGGTTGGCAGTGGTACAGTGATACAGTGGATTAAAAATGATTTCTTAATTTACCTGAAAACCTAGGAGCAATGCACTCAATTTGGGTACTGTTAAAAAGAAGGGCTTCAATAAACTGTTTTAGTGCATGAGAATGCAATGTTTTATAACCTTCAGAAGTTCAGAGTTGGGGCTGGATCGATAGCATAGCGGGTAGGGCATTTGCTTTGTACCCGGCTGACCCGGATTTGATTCCCAGCATCCCATATGGTCCCCTGAGCACTGCCAGGAGTAATTCCTGAGTGTAGATCCAGGAGTAACCCCTGTGCATCACCGGGTGTGGGCAAAAAAGCAAAAAAAATAAAAATAAAAAAAAACCTAGAGATGAAGCACACAGATATGAATTATTCAACACACACTAGGATTCATAATGCACCCTAAACTATGGGACATCCTGTTATTTATTCCAGTGATAATAACTAATAGTCACCTTATTATTAAATCATTACAGGATCATATAATAATTTTACCATTATCTAAGTTACTCTTGCTTGGGTGAACCACCCGACCTGAAACTTTAATTCACAGATAGTATTTGCACTATAAACTATATGCTGGGGTGTATGTGTAAATTAGGGCTGTTTCTCTTAGACATGTGTGATCAAGTTATTCTGTTTGCTTTCTATCTTTTGTGGACGGTAAATTATTTTAAATAATTCTTTCTTGAAAATTATTAAAAGTGAACAATGACTATATTTAGATATTATAAAGTAAGCCACAGTGCAGGTTTTTCTCGATAGGCCCACACAGAGACCTTGATCGAAAACCTGAATACCCAAGTTACCTAAACATGGCTGTTCTGGTAACTTGTCTTTTTGTCTACCTAATCTTCTCACTGCCTCTAAGACTTTTAAAAATTCCTGCCTTCCTCCTTCCAGTTCTTTGCACTGGGCACCTGCTGCAGTTTTCTTGCAAAGCTGCCTCCTTCTTAGCTCATGGGTTGGTGGAGTCTTCTGATTGCTCAAAAGGGCAAAGCAATAATATCAATATCTAGTGCTGCTTAGTCCAATATGGTAGCCACATATGGCTACGAACACTTGCAATGAAGCTAGTGATATGTTATAAGTAAAACATACATCATAGGGGCTGGAGCAATAGTACAATATATAGGGCATTTGCCTTGCACACGGCTGACCTGGGTTTGATCCCCAGCATCCCATATGATCCCTTGAGCACCAAAAGGAGTAATTTCTGAGTGCAGAACCAGGAGTAATCCCTGCACATTGCCGGGTGTGACCCCCAAAGCAAAAGCAAACATACATGGTATATTAGGTTCAGGGGTGCAGAGATAATAGTACAGGGGGAGGGTGTTTGCCTTGCACGTGACTGATTCTGGGATTTGAGTTTGGGGTTTGATTCCTGGGACCCCATATGGTCTCCTGAATCCCATCAAGAGCAATCCCTGATGGGCTGGAGTGATAGCACAGTGGGTAGTGCGTTTGTCTTGCACACAGCCAACCCAGGTTCGATTCCCAGCATCCCATATGGTCCCCCAAGCCCTGAGAACCACCAGGAGTAATTCCTGAGTGCAGAGGCAGGAGTAACCCCTGTGCATTACTGGGTGTGACCCCAAAAAGAAAAAAAGTCAAGTGATCCCTGAGTGTAAAAAAAAAAAAAGTGATCCCTGAACACTTGCTAGATGTGCTCCTCCGCCAAAAAAGTTAAAAGTTAAATTAAGAACATCAAAGGAAAAGTACGTTTTCTCTACAAACAAGAATAAAGCACAAACCTGGCTTTTAAAAATAGCACTTTCTATTTTGAACCTCCATTCTGCAAGAATGAGAAAAATGCAATCGACTTGCTGACAGTAGTAAATATGCTTAGGACTTTCCTGGGATTCCAGGACTTTGTGGGGAAGTGGGGTCTGTTGTCCCTCCTGTTTGCTCCTTCTCTCCCTGGGGTGAATGCTAGTCTCCGAGATATTTAAGGTCCTTGCCATCTTCCATTGTGCTCTCTCACACCTAGTAGAGCTCTGGACCTCCTGGAACACGTTGGGATCAGAAGCTCTTTTAGGTTATCTGAAGTTTTGTCATCTTATTTTTAGTTATTTATTTTTAATTTATTTTATTTAGTTCACGATATTTGACTACATATCATATTCAAACACCAATCCCACCACCATTGCACCTTTCCACCACCATATTTTGGATGTTTCCATCCCCAACCCCAATCCCTGCCCCAAAGCAGAACCGAAATAATATACTTTGTATTGTTTGTTGTGAAAAACTACTGAAAATGCGATAAAAATGTATTCTTAGAGGAAAAAGGGTGGAGATTATTGTATTTCACCCAGGGGTCATTATGCCCTTCTCTAAGAGATCACTAACATGTTGTTAAAGGTTGAGCCTTATGTGCCTCTATATCTGTAAAAAAAAAAATCCCTCTAAGATTGGTTGCCTCCTACTTTGAACCCCATCAATTGTGGTGTGGTACTCTTGGAGTATTGGTAGGTTGTGTCTTTTGAATGGTGGCATGGCCACAAATGTAACCATGCAGTCCAGGAATAGGCTCTCTTGTGAGTGAGACTGGGCCCGAGGGTGTGGATAGCACGGTTGAGTTCTGGAGTTATTTAGCTGCCAAAGCTGGGTCCCTTGGGGCAGGGAGGGGTCTCACCTATCCCCCTCTGGGGCGCCTCCAGTGAAACAGCCTGGCGCAGGGCTGTTGACATGGTTATGATGAGTGTCATGTTATGCTCCCTTCCAGGAGAAAAAAAACACATGTGATCTGGATAGTTTTGTCATCTTAGATCAAGAGTGGGCAAACTACAGCTAATAGGTCAATCTGGCCCCTCCTGTTTATGCAAATAAACTTTTGTTGGAACATACCCACTTTCATTTATCTACATATTGTCTGAGACAACTTTTGTGCTGATGGCAGAATTGAATTGTTGTGACAGAGTCCATATGACAAGGAAAGGTCAAAATAAAGTTGCTATCAGACCCCCCGGAAAAGGTTTGCTAATTCCTGAGTCAGTTATAACAAGTACCAGATCTTGCTAGACAATCCCACCTTCTGAGGTCTCTGTTTGCGGAAAGAAGCATCGGCTTCTAACACTCTCACATCCCATCTGCCATGTTTTCATCATCTTCGTTCCTTGGACTCAGAAGTGAAGCCATCAACATCAAGACTTGTTTCTCAGGCCCCTCATCAGCATCTAAGCTTAAATGTATTCCCCTCTGGAGTTGACTTGCTATTAGTTCTTTGAACATTTCCCCAATTTTTTGTCTATGCAGTATGGCTCTCTCCTCCCACCAAAGTATTTAATATTCAAATCTCATGATTGTTCCTCAAATTTCCATTGTTCATCCTTCCTTAAAACCATGGACCAGCAATGACTTAGATCCATGTTTATCATAGTGTAGACCACAGGATGGCAGCATCAGCAACACCTGAAGGGAGAAAAAAAAAAAAAGGCAATACAAATGCAGATCCCCAGGCCTCGTGCCCAGACCTACTGAATCAGAAACCCAGGGATGAAGCCCTGGAAGATTTAATTTGGACAAGGTCTTCAAGTGATTCTGATGCATGTTAGAATTTGGTAAGCCTTAGACAAGAATGATGGTGTTTTGGATAGAAGTTGGGAGAAAGTATTTGATCTAACATGGACTCTGTGGATGTGATCTATTACTGTTTCACTTTCATCATTATTCTGCTTATATCTACTCTCCCAGTCAGTCATTCTTTCCTAGGCACTAACTTTCTTTACCAGATCAGGGTCACGCCTTTGGTGACGCAGAATCTATGATGAAATATTCATAGAAACTCAAGGCTCTTTAGTCCTCTTAGGAGTAGATATTTCTTTTATCCAGACCTCTGTCTAGGTCAAAGCCCATTATTATTAGTAGCTGAGAATTAATTTCCTCTTTCCTTATCACTGCTCCTCCCAACTGGACTATGTGTGCTCCAGGTTAAAGTGTGTATCATGGATGTGAAACTACTTCATCTATGGGGAACAGGGACTATTCTAGATTCGAAGGAAATTTATATGAATATGCATGGATGAAATTAGGATGAGAATGTCACCTTTCTACGGATTTCAGAGATGGGATAGCAAATTTTTAGAACAACTTTAGGTTCTGCCACTATAACTTCCAGGGTAGTCTGTCCTTTGTCAGAGGGAATGTTCCAGCAGTCCTGATGTAAGTAATCTGAAGGGTGCGCAATATACTTACCTAGTCATAGCTTATGTACTAGTCCAGTGAAATTTACATTGTGTTAGTCAGATATTTGCTTTTCCACCCGTGTATTTTTTTCTTAATTTTCTTTATGTTTGCTTCTTCCTTCATATTCATTCTTTCCCTCCCTCATTCCTTCTCTTCATCTTCTTAACGAATCGACCCTACTTGCAGTAAAACCTTTGATGAAACCTATGCTTGGATTAATATTTTTGGAAGCCTCTTATCGACTCTTTATTTGCATTAATCATCTGATCAGGGAAGCAACAGTCCTGATTTTCTTTACTATGAGTGGAGCCGTGCATTCACTACTCACTGCTTACTTAGATGTTTCTGCCCAGGCTCTGCCCAGCTCAGAACGTCATGGGAATGGGTTACAGGCTTTGATACTGCTCAGTGAACACCTGGTTCCGAGACTCTCCCCATTCACACAATCTCTTGCTCTTTGTGGGTGAAACGCAGAGTGAAGCATGGAGGAGCTGGCAGGTGTCTTGCTTGTCTTCTAACACCAGAGTGGCTGTAGAGACCTTGTAGCTTTCTTGCCTACATTTCACTTGCTGATTTCAAAGTCCTTTCAGGCATGGAACCCTGGAGGTTATGTGTTCCCCGTATACTTGCCCTAAGTTAGTTCTTGCGCTTTTCAATAAAATCTTCCCATTTTCAAAAACAGAGGGAACAGAAGAAACTCATATACCAATGTAAGTTTGAAATTTTCTGATTTTGTTTTTCTGGTTCTGCTTCATCGCTTTTTCTGGGAGATCACTGGTATATGTGATTTACAAAAGTAAGTGAATCTGTAAGTTTGCTCTTGTTCTGCTAAATAATTAATTCAGAGCGGAAAATCCACAATTTTAAAAAAGGCATTTATTTCTCATACCACTGAACTAAAGGACAGAAAATTATTAAACACCACCAAATTGGCTATTTTTTTTAATTACCAGAAATATTCTTGATCAAACTTCAGCATTTTTCAGCCCAAACTATTTGGTCACAGCTTACTCTGTGTTGCAGGTAAAAAATAACAACTATACACACACATGCATACACATACATCCAGACATATTTGAAATGTGAAGTTGTGTTCATCTTTATGATTATTAATTTTTCAACATTTTATTTAGATAAAATATATGACTATTAACTATTAACCTACAAGTCTATATGAAAATATAGAATGTTTTAAATTAAGTTTTATCTTCTACTTTCCTCGTTTTCTCACGTTATTTGAAAATATCCCCTAAATAGCTCATTAAAGGAAAAAAATCTTTCAACACAATGTAAGCTTCTGGCAGATTCTGTGGGATCCAACCACAGAGTTGATCCCACACTATTGAGAACTCTGTCCTCAGTTCTAATGACATGAATTTGTAGCAAAATTTCAAGAGACAGCATGATTAAAAATGAAAATAGCCACTTTTCTCTATGAAAGAATAAATCAGCAATTTGGATTTGCAATGATACGAACTGTCATGAATTCTTGAAATTTCTGGATTAAAGTATTTCAAGAATATTTATCCAAGGAAAGGAAGGGTGATTAAAGCAAAATATTTTTTACCAAAAGAGGTCTTTTACTTCATCCTGTTAAAATCTGGAGTGAATGCCATGTTATATAATGCAATATTATCATAAGTGCTACTTTATAGACCATTTAGTAGGCAAAAAAATCCTACACTCTCAAAAACATGTGTATAGCTGGATTAGGAGTCCCTCTCCCATCCCAGCTTTGGGCTATATGTTTTAATATTTAGTACCATTTCAGCCAGATGTTTTCATGCCGCCCACTATAACAGGATAGACTTCTGTACTGCTCCTGGAGAAAGCCCCACTATAGGTTTCCGTTGTTTTTATAGGATAGTATTCAGGTTGGTAGGTTAGGAGAAGGCAGAATGCATGGGTACTTTTCCATGGAAGTTTCAAGAAATTCCCAAGTAACTATTACTTACTTTCTTTTCCCTACTAATATGTCCAAGAAACATTATTTCTTGGATTATTTCTTATTATCTTTAGATTATAAGATAATTACTGTCACTGTCACTGTCATCCCATTGGTCATTGATTTGCTCCAGCGGGCACCAGTAATGTTTCCATTGTGAGACTTGTTACTGTTTTTGGCATATTGAATACACCACAGGTAGTTTGCCAGGCTCTGCCATGTGAGTGAGATACTGTTGGTAGCTTGCTGGGCTCTCTGAGAGGGGTGGGCGAATCGAACCTGGGTCAGCCGTGAACAAGGCAAACATGCCCTACCCACTGTGCTATCACTCCAGCCCATAAGATAATTACATGCTCAATAGTGTTAGACACTGAGTTCTCATCTTTAATAAAGTTTTTCTATTAATGTCATACATCTGGTAGAGCATATTTGGGAAAGCAGAGGTTTAGGGTGTATCAGCATGGGGAGGGCAGGGCTTCTTTGCACAGAGTTTGGGAATCATATGGTGCCAGGGATTAAACTCAGGACCTCACATATGAAAAACAATGTTCTACCACTTGAGCCACATTCTTGAATTTATAAATTGTCTTTCCTAATCAGAAGGAACTGTAGTGTTTTCTCTCATTCAGTACCTCCAATACACTGAACCTTAAGCAATGGATCTTGTTAGCTTAACATCTGACTTTGATCAGGATGAAAACGGAACCTACATGTCTCTTCCTGCCTGCAGACTCAGGGGAAACCCCATAACAGGGTGAAACTCATGACACCAAAGAGAAAATAAAAAGTTTAGAGAAAGAGAAGAAGCAACTCCAAAATAAAAATTCACTATCACAAGACACAGGCATGAGAATGCAGGATTAACTAACATAAAAGAAGTAGAGGAAGAAAGAAAATAACCCAAACCCTGGTGCTTATAAAAAGCTCAAGGCAAATTTCTCTCTTCGAGTATGCCAAGGAGCTCTCAATTGTGTATTCCAAACAAGTTCCAAGATCAGCACCCCACCGATGTCAATGGGAGATCTGCACTCAAAAGCATTGAAGCAATAGCAATAAAGACCCACAGTGTACAAAGTAAAAAAATACCACCATCAACAAGAAAATCTGCCTAATATGGGCACTGAGTGGGCAATTTCTACCCTTAGCAACCAGAACAAGAATGCAGGGCAGGCAACCAAGTGAGCCCATTGATCTGAGATCTTAGCTTGTGCCTAGGGCTTCTGAAATTCAAATCCTGAATCGATGGATGAAAAATCTGGTGGCACACTCAAACCACCTTGGTGAGCTTTGGAATTATAAGAACCCCAAACCACCCCCAAGAATTCTGATTTAATTGATCTGAGGAGGAACTTAGATGTTAAAATCTTATAAAGCTTCCCTGGTGTGATAGCTGGAGTGATAGTCCAATGAGGAGGGTATTACTCCATACAGTGGACATGGCTGCGATAGTTGGCACCCCATATAGTCCCCTGAGCCCTGCCAGGAGTGATCCTTTAGTGCAGAGCCAGGAGTAATTCCTGAGCACTTCTGGATATAAGCCCCACCAAATATCTGTCACTGTCACTGTCATCCCATTGCTCATCGATTTTTCTTGGGCACCAGTAACGTCTATATCGTGAGAATTGTTGTTACTGGTTTTTGGCATATTGAATACACCACAGGTAGCTTGCCAGGCTCTACTGTGCAGGAGAGATACTCTCGGTAGCTTGCTGGGCTCTCCAAGAGGGGCGGAGGAATAAAACCCGGGTCGGCTGTGTGCAAAGCAAATGCCGTACCTCTGTGCTATCGCTCCACCCCCTGCCAATATATAATAATATATATTGGCAATAATATCATATATTATTTATATATTATATTATATATTACATTATATATTATATTATATTGTATAACAATAATAATATATATTATTTATAATCATCATCATCATCCCGTTGATCGTCGAATTTCTTGAGTGGTCTCAATAACGTCTCCATTCGTCCTAGCCCTGAGATTTTAGAAGGCTTTCCTTACTCGTCCTTCCCAAGATGCAGCATTGGGGTCTCTTTTAGGGTCAGGGGAATGAGACCCATCATTGTTACTGTTTTTGGCATATGAATACGCCATGGGGAGTTTGCGAAGCTCTCCCATGTGGGCAAGAAACTCTCAGTAGCTAGCCAGGTTCTCCCAGAGAAAGAAGTAGGCTATAAGATGTCCGGGAGCTTGCTTTTAAGTCTCAGGATGTTGGCCATTGATGGAATTACAGGGCACCAGGAGGCAGTCCCTGGGTGTGACCGCCTAGCTACTGGAAAATGGGAAATCTGGGCGGAAGAGACCCAGTCCCAATCCAAGTAGGCTTGGAGGTCTCAGTCCCGGTTCCCACACACCTGAGTTCCTCTGCCAGTAACTTCATGCTTGAGGCTCATCCGAACGTGTGGAGAGGGGCGTTGAGCATGGCTGTGGCTAAGGCTCCAGAGGTCTTTGGCTACGGGAGCTCTGCTAGGGGCGGGGAGGAAAACTGGAGCCCATCCCTCTCCGAGGGGCCCTGGGGAAGACAACCAGGTGCTATTATTTATAATAGCAATAATAATAATAATAATGATTACCAAAAAAAGAGCTTCCCTGGTGATTCAAATGTGCAGCCAAGTTAAGATCCACTGCTTATGCATGAGTTTCTTAGGGGTCATGCCTGTGCCACAGAGGCACAATGGTCTGCAACCTGCCCTTCTTCTATCTTGGGGGCCAGTGAACACAGGTTGAATTAAATCTTTGTCTATGAAAACTGTTGAGAAAATAATGTATTGATCTTACTTGAGAGACCTTTATATTAGTCAATTAAATTAGTGCTGTACCTATCTACTAGTAAAATAAGAATACCATTACTATATGGAAATATAATGTTCCTTAATATTTTTATTGTGAGACAAGGGATGTGTCTTACTGCACTCAAATGTACAGTTTACACATGACTATAAAGTTAGCTATAATCCATAAACAGGCAATATAGATCTTAGATATTTCCTCTAAGATAAGTTGGAAGGAAAATTCCCTATTCCTTAGCAACACCATAGGAAGCAGGATTGTCTCCAAGAAAAAAAATCCTTATCTTCACTAATTATTCCACATGAAAAAGCAACAGAACATTCCATTATTTTAATAGTTGAAGGGGAATCAATGTTTTTCTGATAATGCTCATGTACATTTATTCAAGTTTTTTGACAAAAACCCTAACAAAATATTTATTTTACTTTTATTATTTTATTTTCTGCGTTACACACTAAGTTCTCCTGCAAACAAGGAACAGGAGATTTTTTTTCCCTGAATTTCATATGCCACAATAGAAAACAACACAATATGTAGGAAGGTTACGTGTTTCGTGGGTTCTTGGGGGGTGGGGGGGTGGTGGCTGATCGTTTCAAGCACAGTACAAATAGGCATATTACTTGAGCATTTTCACTTTAGGCTATTTGGAAATGTGTCATTTAAAATGTGGAATCCTGGCACAAGATTTTCACACTGAAATTTTTTCAAAACTATGTAAAATGTGTCTTATTTGTGAAAATGCATCTTATTAATCCATTGTGATATAAAATAACAGCTGCTAATATGATTTTAAAGTTTGTAATAAAGTGCATCAAAATGTCTATAGAACGCGTCGTGACAGCACAGCCAACAAGCGATATTTCAGGGACTTTTAATGTGAGTAAAATGCCAACATGGCAGAAAATGAAAACTGCCAACTGTATTTTCTCTAACTTTGACATTTGCTCTGCTAATTAGAACCCCATACTCAGTCATCTTCAGGTTTCTATTGATTAATAGAAAAGAAAATGGACTATCTAGTCACTGATGCAAAAGAATCTCTACACCTTGTATCAGTAAGTTATTTCTACAATAGTGCTGTGTAACAAATCTCTCCTACTCAGCTGCCTAGTATTTTTTTATTCTTAAATTTGTAAAATTACTAAGGTTTGGCTAAAGTAAAAGTTGGGTTTGACTCTGCTTGCATTCAAGTAAAAGTTGGGTTTATATTTGTTCTAAGACCCTCTTGTAGTCCTTGAATCAGTGACTATTCAAAGCATGTTCTTCTCATGCAAGTGGCACATATATAGGAACGAGAATAAATACATGATAGAGTCTAAGAAACAGGCTTGTAATTAAGACACTGTCACATTGACTTGCTTTCCAGTGGAAACAGGGAATCAGAAAGCCAAACCTTACATAAATAATAATGGGATTAAAGAAAATATGTTCTGTCCCTAATGGGAAGAACTATATCAACAACAATAATGCAATCACTACATGTCCCATAATGTATTTCTTTTCTGTGAAATGCATGAATATTTTTAGAGAAAAGCTACCTGTGACAAGAGCAACCATTTGTAGTACTGAGGTGGCAGGACTCTTGCCTGGCTGTGATTTTCCTTCTAAATTAATGAACTGATATGGACATAACCACGAAGTCATATCGAGGATGGAGTAACACAAGGATGAAGTTTCTGGTGCTAGATTTCAGCATTGAAATCCTTCTGTAATTTCTGACTGTGATTTTGGAAAGTTATGTATCATTCCATTGCTTTTTTTCCCCCTATCTGTAAGGTTGAGGACAATGACATAACTTATAGGGTTGTTGTAGAGATGAACTAAATTTGTTTCTGTAAATATTATCTAAAAACTGAGTAGTTAATATCAGCCAGAAAAAATTATATGGATACTTTAGTTTTTGTTTCCATTCCCTATATTGTTTTAGAAGCAGGCAGAAACTTTGCCTACAATCTATGTTTTGTAGATTTTTCAATAGATCATCCCATTTGGCAAGTGATTTAATGTATCATGCACTGTAGCACTGCCATCCTGTTTTTCATAGATTTGCTTGAGAGGGCACCAGTAATGTCTCCATTATGAGACTTGTTGTTACTGTTGTTGGCATATCGAATATGCCACGGATAGCTTGCCAGGTTCTGCCATGCAGACGGGATACTCTCAGTAGCTTGCTGGGCTCTCCGAGAAGGATGGAGGAATCAAACCCAGGCTGGCTGTGTGCAAGGCAAATCCCCTACCCGGTGTGCTGTTGCTCCAGCCCACTATATATCATATGGTGGCTAAAATGCTAAACACAAGTAAAAATGTTTATTTTTCACCTCTACTCTGCAAAAATAGGTTTGTATTTACCCTGTGATTACATTTTCTTTTTCTTGGGAAACCATAGTAAATTAAATACAAAAAAAGAAAACCATAATCCATTCAGAACATATTTTTATAATAGATGAAGAACATTGCTAAACATTAGAGAACAGTCTGGAGGATGACAAAGTTGCATAAAAATAGCATGTGAGACACATACACATGCATACATGCAATCTGTACTACTCAGCTACTTGAAAAGAGAAAATCATGCAAGTATGTGGATGGAACTAGAGAAAATTATGCCGAATGAAGTCAGTCAGGAGAGGAACAGATGCAGAATGATCTCTCTCATATGTGGTGTGTAAAATAACATAGCAAGGAGACAACAAATGTCAAATTGGGGGTAGGGAGATGGCAGAAACCTCAGAGAAATGGAACTCTTAAAAAAGAGAAAGAGTACCTCTTCTCTAAAAGAGCTGCAAGCCTATCAGGAAAGATAAAACAAGCGTGACTTAGTGATGAGAATGTTTTTGGCCTGAAACCAGGTTACTATCAATATTGTAAGTCACAGTGTCTAAAATAAAACTTTTTCTAAAAAGGAGTGGTGGGGTTTGGTGAAACAAAAGACAACAAGAAAAGAAAAAAAATATATATATATATGCTATTAGGAAGGTCATAAGCTTTGGATGAGCAGAGTAAAGAACTATCTTTGTGGTATAAAACATCCTAGAGTAGGACATACCTAATGGAGGTATGTGAAGTTATATATTATTTACCGTTGTTATTGGGAACAGAGTAGTTCATGGCTCTGGAAAGGATAAGAGGGAAAGATGCACACTGTCACTATCATCCCATTGCTTATCAATTTGCTCGAGTGGGCACCAGTAATGTCTCAATTGTGAGACATATTGTTACTGTTTTTGGCATATCAAATATACCATGGGGAGCTTGCCAGGCTCTGCTGTGCGGGCGAGATACTCTAGGTAGCTTGCTGGGCTCTCCGAGAGGGACAGCGAAATTGAACCCGGGTCGGCCAACATGCAGGGTAAATGCAGGTTTTACACAGACTGGTTTGAATTCATCACTGATACAAACTTGGCAAAGTTCTTAAATTTTCCAACTGATCTGTTTCTTTTCTGGGATGGGGGTCTCCCCAAGTGGTGCTCAAGAGGCACTTTGAGCTACACCCAGGGATCCTCAGAAAACTGTGTGGTATCAGTAATTAAACTAGGGTTGACTGCACATGAGACACATGCCTTAAATTTTGGTACTATTTCTCCAATCCATTTCATAAATATCAGTTTCCTAAAGAGGCATGAAAATCTCCATCTACGTTTGAGGGTTTATCAGTCTCAGAGAATGCTTTCCATTTTAACTAATGTATGTTGATAGGATATTCATATCTTTTGGTGTGGGCTAGAGTGATAGCACAGTGGGTAGAGTACTTGCCTTGCATGCAGGATCGATTCCTTCGCCCCTCTCAGAGAGCCTGGCAAGCTACCAAGAGTATCCTGCCTGCACAGCAGAGCCTGGCAAGCTACCCTTGGCACATTCAATATGTCAAAAACAGTAACAACAATTCTCACAATGGAGACTTTACTGGGTCCCGCTCGAGCAAATTGATGAGCAATGGGACCACAGTGCTACAGTGCTACAGTTCTCCTTTGAGTCATACTGTTTGTTAAATCTCAATATATCTTAGATGTACCTTTCATAAATAACATGAAATATTTATCTTGTTTATATTTATTAGCACGGCAGAGCATGGCAAGCTACCTGTGGTGTACTCGATATGCCAAAAGCAATAACTATGATGGTCTTCATTCCCCTGACCCTGAAAGAGCCCTCAGTACAGCATCCGGATACACTAGCACGAGACACGGAGTAATGGAGATGTTACTGGTGTCCGCTCAAGCAAATCGATGATCAATGGGATGATAGTGATACAGCGATACAGTGATATATTTATTAAAGCTTAATTATTTACATAGACATATTTTACCTAGTTTGCATTTATGTTGATCATATAATTTATTTCCACATCTCTTAACCTCTTCAAACTTAATCAGAATGTTTGTCTTATTTAAAATTTTATTATTTAAAAAAATCTACTCATGTTTTAAATTAATTTTTGTCAGAAGTTGGTTTATAGATTTTCAGAAAATACTCTGAAAGTGATATCTCTACTTATATGAGACAATTTATAAGAATGTGATAATCTTTTTAGTTAAATTTATCTCACCTAGCTATTGTTCTCTAATATTTTAACCTCATTCTTAAACTATTATTTTAGTGATATTATTTATTATGTTTGTTTTACTTGTCACTGATTACTTATGCTTATCCACACTTAATTATTTATTTGTTTTCTTATACTTTTTACATTCCACTACTGCCTCTGCATTCAATTAATTTCTTGCTGGAGCAGATAGTTCCTTTAGTAGTATTTATAGTGATAATTGGAAGTTTTATTATGATAAAATATACCTCATCATTTATTTTCTGTAAGTGTATCTATTTTACTCCCAAGCTATAATAATATCTTATTTAGATATAGAATTTCAAGTATGTAGTTACTTTTTCTGAGTGCTTTGGAATATTATTTTTTAGTATATTTTAATATATGTACCCCAAAAGTGGTTTCCTTAGAAACATAATTTCTCTTCCATTGTTTTTACAGTTTATAATTCTTTGTTACAGTTCTCCACTTATTTTCTTATTATGTTTGTGTTTTCCTTTAAATCCTTGAGCATATTTATACTTGCTATTTCCAGCTGCTAATTCTCTCATTTGTTTCATTGACTGATCACATTTTCTTCTCATTGTAGTCAAATGCTCTTGTTACTTTGCATGGTTAATCATTTTTGATGATATTCTAGACATCACCAATCCCAAATTCTTGAGAGTTTAAATTTGTCATTTTTCTTTAAGTAGTCTTGAATGATTTCCCTCACCCCCAGCTCTCCACTGCTCTTTTGGAATTCAGCTAATTTATTTACAGGTCACTTTGATGCCATTAAAGGCTTATTTTAAAGGTTGTCACAAAGAGTTAGCTGAAGAGCTTCCCTTCATGTTCTATTTATTCTAAATTAAAGAAGTGGGAATTCTAGGATTTTTTTTTGCTGAATTTCTAGGAAAAGAGCATTCAGTTTTGTATGATTTAAAGAATGATTTAAGTGCACTGCTCTTTTCCTAAATGATTGTTCTTTGTGTAGTCTCGTGGATTTGTACTCGGCACACATGCAAGCTAGCATTCAACCAAAGACATGGAGGGAATCAATGAAAATTCTAGAGTTAGTTGCTTCTATAATTATTCCTCTCTGGTACTTTGTTCCTGCATATCCCACTGACATCAGTAGCCCTGAATATTTATTGCTTAGTACAGAGGCTTCAGTATTTTGACTGGGGGTTTCCTGCTTTGTGCTACAGAACATCCCAGGTCTGAAAACAATTGTCTTCATTGTTTAGGGAAGGGGGACTAGTCTAGGAGCAGTTACTCATTGATAGGTGAGAGCAGAAGTTTTGCTTGTAAGAATTTTTTTCATGGGTCGGAGTGACAGTACAGCGGGTAGGGTGTTTGCCTTGCTCTCAGCTAACCTGGGTTCAATGATTGTTGGCATCCCAAATGGTCCCCCAGCACTGCCAGGAGTAATTCCTGAGTGCAGAGCTAAGAGTAACCACCAAAAAGCAAAAGACAACAAAAAAAGAGTTTTCATTTAGTGTATCCCAGATCAAACAAAATTTTCAGTGTGCTATGAGTGTTTACTGAGTTTTCTCAATAATTATAATTTTAAGTTGATTTCTAAATTTCCTCTCATTGCTTTTTATATTTTTATGGTTTTGAAATATAATTTGTCTTTTATAATCTAAACTTACTATTTTAATGCTTCAATCCTTTGAAATGTTATTTTTAAGCTCTTTCCATTTATTTTATACTGTATCTAAATTTTTCATCTTTTTAAATCTGAATTATTTCTTTAAAAGTTTTGAATTTTTAAATTATATTGTGAGATTATCTTTAGCAGAGATGTTTTTCTCTTAAGGGAGGGAGTTTCATGTGTTTGGGGTTGCATAAAGACCCCTGAAAAGTGGCTTTGTGTTTTTCAGCAAGGGGCCCACTTGTTCACAATCAAATCACATCACTTAAGGACAGCTGTTTATCTTGATTTCTCTTTTGTCCTTCTTAATCATTCATCTCATCTAAATGTAGTTCCCATCCATGCATTACGGAGGGACAGGTTTGAAGTCTTAATTTTTCACTGGAAGATTTTTTTTCCCCACCAGCAACTCTGAACAGTTAACAAACTTCTTACTGAATCAACAGAGACTTTCTAAGATTTCCCCCCACCTTTTCCCCACCCCTCCAAAAAAAGTCTTTGTTTAATATCTCAGTTCCAATTCCTCTACTTCTAGGCCTCATCTCCTATGGCCAAGTGGGTTATAATTAATTACTTCCTGGGCTTCAATGGCACAGAAATCAATTTAGATGATCAGGCTTTTTCTTTGTCTCTAGTCCATGATGATTTCTTTTTCTTTTTTAAACTTAAATGTTATATTTACTTATTTATTTAGTCTCTCAAGCAGTCTTCAAAGAGCCCTGGGTACTCCTGGCAATTCTAAGCCAATTTTCCAGAAAGTTCAAAGGAAGGGCCTGAGGATGTTGCTGGGTCGCTGCCTTGCTGAGGATTGTGTGTGCCTTTCCAGAGGTGTGAAGAGTTTATGCAGCTGCATTTCGTGATGCTTGAGAGATTATATGGTGCCAGGAGAAGAGGGGGGCATGGAGGAGGGTAGAAGGGGTATGGAACTAGGGCCCACCCTATGTGGTCATGCTCCTTACCCCCTGTACTATCTCTTTGGCCTGAGGTATTCTATTTAGAACATGCGTTATTTACTGAACATTCCTGCCTTAAGTATAGATCTGAGGAGAGAGCAGCAGGACATGGAGATACTAATGCTACCTGCTTCAGAAGGCATTTTTGAGAGTTAAGCAATGAAGATCTTTAAAACAGGGTAATGGTTATCCTACCATAAGCACAAAATACTATTATTATATTTTTATCCTTAATTTGTCTGTGTTTCACAATATTTATTTGTAAAAAGAGATGGTGATACATGCATTACGGATTTTGATAAGATTTTAAAGGAGGTGACATATTTAGGGACAAAAATATGAATGGATAAGATCATTGTGTGACAATCAGATAACTAATAATATGGTTTAGTGGAACAAGAAATATTCAGGAAGGATCATACTTAGAGATACTACTAAAAAGTTGTTTGGATCATTGTTTGGATCATTGAATTCCAAGCTAAGGAGTTATGTTTTTGTTACAATGGCAATAAGAAAGCACTGAAGAACAGTGAGGAGTATTTAAACTTAATTAAGGTTGAGTTTTAGTTCAATCTTGGGGCCAGGTATAAAATGAACTATACAAAGAATTGACTGGAGATCAAGAGACAAGTCTGAAGCCTATTACAACAGTGTAAGTACAATATAATACAGGCACAAATCACAAGAGTTGAATCAATTATCACAGAGGAAATGAAAGTGACCCAAAGATATTATATGAATTAAGAGGGACTGTACTTAAAATAGAGAAGACTTAATAACTGATTGAATGGAGTTGATTGTGGGTTGATATATACATACCAGTGTTAATTAACTCCACATATATTTGGTGAAATTTTACAGTCAGAAACAACTGATCTCAATGTATGTAGGAATAATAAAAACAATGATAATAAGCAGATTGAAATGAATGTAAATTTTTGGATACTTCTCCATCACATGTTAAATTGGATTTGAATGTCTTCAAGTGTCAGTTATAACTAAATATAAAATGTGATATAAATGAAGGGACATACTCTCTGAAAGTAGGCATGGAAAAATATGCAATTTCCATTTGGGTTTATCAAAAACTCTTTGTTATAGGAATGTTTCCTTATAGAACCTAGGAAGTTAAACATCTATGTCCAGGTTAAACATCATGTCCAAAATTCCATCTATATTTTGTCATTAACAGGAATAATATCTATCTCCTGTGTCTGCCTTGTAAATAAACCTTTTAGGAGCTCTAACTCAACCGAGCCGACAGATAACTCTCAGCTTCTATCCAACTACAGCTTCACAGCAGACTCCAATGGAGCACCACAGCATACCTTTCCACAAACTTATGAATGAAACAAAATGGTGTATTAGCTACTAAGTTTGGAATTAATTTACTACAAAGCAATAGATAGCTAGATACTGTGATACACACTGTGTTTTTTCAGTTAAGCTTACTCATAACCTTACTCTTGAACTCCCTCTTTAAAGAACAGGAAATTTTAAGTTTAGGGAGTTAACTGATTTGTTCCTACATGTATTAGGACATGATGAAGCTAGGTTGGTATGTGGGGACATTAGAGTATGTGGTTACTTTACAGCTGTATACTTTCAACCACTGTGGGTTTTTTTTTTAGTTTGGGTTTTCTCCAAAAAGTCATCTGTGTAATAAGGTTTCAATGTAAGTAACCCATTTAGAAATTAATTATGGCAAATACTGGCAGAATTGTGAAAAAAATACAGCAGGAACCAAAAGGAACCAAAAGTTAGTAAGGGTGAATTTTTAAAAATTTATCACTATTGGGGCTGGAGTGATAGCACAGCGGGTAGGGTGTTTGCCTTGCAAGTGACCAACCTGGGTTCGAATCCCAGCATCCCATATGGTCCCCTGAGCACCACCAGGGGTGATTCCTGAGTGCATGAGCCAGGAGTGACCGCTGTGCATCGCCGGATGTGACCCAAAAAGCAAAAAAAAAAAATTATCACTATTGGGGGGTACGGAGCCACCCCGAATGTCAACTTGTACCTACCTGCGGGCCGAGTGCATCAGCAGCCAGATGGTGCATTCAGTCTTCCTGGTACCTCTGGCCAGACCCCAACAACTTGGGACCAAATTTCCCAAGAAATTAAATGGCCGAAAGTTAGGTTTGTGGGACTCATGCCCACAAATCATAGCTCAGCTATGCAAGCTCATTTATCAGCCTTGCTTCAGAGACCCATAAATAAATCTCGAAAGAGCTCAAAATCAGGCCATCTAAGCACATTAAAGGCCATGATTCAGAGACTCACAAATGAATCTCGGAAGAGAGCAGCACTCTGCAGAGATTTCTCCCTACCCCGTGCCAGGCTGGTTTCACCGGAGCACCTTAGGGGGGGCAGGTGTGTCCCTCCACATGCCCCAAATGAACCCCAGCAGCCGGAAACCTCCAAAACCCAGTCGTCTCCATGCTCATGGCCAATTTTCACAGGCCTCATGCGAGGATCCCACACATGAGGATGAATCTGCTGAAAATCCCAGTATCTGAGATTAGTGACTGAAAACTTTGGGCTTTATGGAGTTGGGGATGGGCATTGTATCACTGTCATCCTGTTGCTCATTGATTTGCTCGAGCGGGCATCAGTAACATTCCTGTCGCGGGCTAGTGCAGCCCAATGGCATCTGCTCACTCCAGGAACATGAAGAGCACCAAGCTGTTCATTCAGGGTCTTGACGAAGAAGTCCAAAGATCTCATAGGTGGGCGTCAGGTGCCCCTTTGATGTCCTGTGGTCTCCTCTTGGTCAGTCCAGTGATGTCATACTTGATCTTCTGCACCATCAGGTCCTCAGTGGATGCTTCTGATCCAGCATAAGTGTGTTGAAAGTACAGACATTCATTTTAGTCCATTGTTTTGGCAGCCTAGTTCAACTCTGAGATTTTAGCAGCCTCTCCTTACTCATCCTCCCCAACGCTGCCGTATTGGGCGCTCTTTCGGGGCTAGGGGAATGAGATTCGTTATTGTTATCCTTTTTGGCATATCAAATACATTACAGGTCGCTTGCTGGGCTCTGCCATGTGGGCTGGATACCCTTGGTAGTTCTCGGTAGTTTGCCTGGCTCTCCGAGAGGGACAGAGGGTTTTTTCCCTTTGATTTTTTAAAAAAAATTTTATTACAGAATCACTGTGATGTACAGTTACAAACATATGAATTTTTGTGTTTGCATTTCACTCATACAGTGCTCGTTTACCCACCCCTCCACCAGTGCCCATTCACCTCCACCAATGATCCCAGTATCCCTCTCACCACCCCCACCCCATCCCCCACCACCCCACCCTGCCTCTGTGGCAGGGCATTCCCCTTTGTTCTCTCTCCTTTTGGGTGTTGTAGTTTGCAATAGAGGTATTGAATGACCATTATATTCGGTCTATAGTCTACTTTTAGCTCACATCTTCCAACCCGAATGGGTCCTCCTGACATCCTCTACTTGGTGTTCCCTTCTCTATCTGAGCTGCCTTTTCCCCTAGCATGTGAGGCCAGTTTCCAAGCTGTGGAGCAGACCTCCTAATCCTTATCTCTACAACTCTTGGGTGTTAGTCTCCCATTATGTTATTTTATATTCCACAGATGAGTGCAATCTTTCTATGTCTGTCCCTCTTTTTCTGACTCATTTCACTTAACATGGTACTTTCCATGTAGAACCACTTATATACAAATTTCATGACTTCATCTTTTCTAACAGCTGCATAGTATTTCATTGTGTAGATGTACCAGAGTTTCTTTAACCAGTCATCTGTTTTGGGGCACTCTGTTTTTTTCCAGATTTTGGCTATTGTAAACAGTGCTGCAATGAACATAGAAATGCAAATGTCATTTCTACTATACCTTTTTGCCTCTCCAGGATATATTCCCAGGAGTGGTATTGTTGGGTCAGATGGGAGCTCAATTTCTAATTTTTTGAGACTTGTCCATATAGTTTTCCAAAAGGGCTGAATGAGTTGGCATTCCCACCAGCAGTGAAGGAGAGTCCCTTTCTCCCCACATCCACGCCAACAGCAGTTGCTTTTGTTCTTATGGATGTGGGCCAGTCTCTGTGGTGGGAAATGATATCTCATTGTTGTTTTAATCTGCATCTTAGGAATGGAGGTTTTTGGGGTGGCCTCTAACCACCTTTCAAGGCTAATAAATGAGCTTATATAGCTGAGCCAGAGGTAGTTTGTGGGTGTGTCTCCCACATACCTAACTTTTGGCTATTTAATTTCTTGGTAAACTTGGCCCCAAGTTGTTGGAGTCTGGCCAAAGGCACAGTAGCAATTTTGGGGTAACTGGAAGTCTGAAGGCACCATCAGGCTGCTGATGCTCTCGCCCCCCTGTACCTGTGGGGCGAAACCTCCCTCAATCTCCCTGCCCTTCTTGTTTCCTGTCAGTCACACCCAAGAACTGTCTCTGGGTGCCATTTAAGCACTTTAACGGCCATGAATCAAGAGACTCACAAATGAATCTCCAAAGAGATTCATGCCACAGAGATGCTTCTGGACCCTGAATATTTAAAAAATTTTAGAATTCCAGGAGTGTTTGTCTGCTTTTGAGACAGCATGGCATCTTATACATTCATAACAAGCAAGACAAAATAAATTACTTACCATCTGCCTATGGGGCAAACTTGGGGGATAGTGGGAAAATTTGAAATAATGGTGGTGGGAAGGTGTAATGATGGTGGGATTGGTGTCAAAATGTTGAATGTAAACAATTATTTTGAATAACTTTATAAAAATAAAATTAAAAATTAAAAAAAAAGTTTACCACTATTGATTGCATGAAGCTCAATCATATTGAGGAGCCCAGAAAATGGTTCCAGATTTATCTCAACCATGGGTTAAGGAGCTTTAAAGATATTAACATTCTAGAACTTTTGTTTGGACCTGAAAATGGATTGTGCATGGATGCATGAATAGAAAAAGAGATCTTAACTAGAAAATCACTTCTGAAGAAGTGTGTAGATAGATGTGCATGTGTATCCATGAATATGGAACCAAATGTATTTAGAATATGTGAAAAAATCAAGGAGATTGTGAACAATTGTCTCACTTCAGGGCTTTTGAGAAATCAGATTAGTCTGTTCACTTCTACTGAAAAATCTGCTTTCATCTCTCTGCTTGTATATCTACATTTGCACAAATTTTGGTATGTCTGTTTGACTTAAAGGTGATTAGTTTTGTCAAGAGTAATATTTATTTTGTTATCCATTTATTTAACATTCAAATATACCTACAACAATTAGTAATAAAGGAATAAAAATTACTACTTTATTTTTCCTTGAAAATGGAAAGAAAAGAAAAATATGGGGCTTTATCAGCAGTGTGCTACACTCACAAAATACTCGAGCACAGAGCTGAAGGTATAGCAGGAAAATATTTAGAAATTTGGCGACTGAAAACAATCACTTCAAATTTGAGTAGTGGTTTATGCTTCCTTTAGGTCATTAACACACAACTTGTAAAAAAAGTGCTTATTATAAATATTTATTTTTCCCTCCAACTGGCATTTCAGGATAGAAATAGTTCTATGATACTGAAACAAAGAAAGGTAAATTTATTTTGTCACTAATGCTTTATAGTTGGGCTCAAGACCCTGAATTTTAGAACACAAGGATTAATCTAATCAGTTGGTAGTCAGAAGTAGCTAGGTAATTTTAAATCATCTTTGTCACATATGCATTAATATTTGAGTCAAAAGTATTACAATGTGGAAAAATATGTCAACTCTTAGCAATATGGTCCTAGTTACTTACTTAATTGGTAGCAAGTTTGCTAAAAGCCCAAATCATCTCTGTTTCCAGGTCTGATTACATTTAGCTATTCTTCTACACATATATGCAAACACAGTATTCAGTTCTTTGAAAACTTTGTATTTCATATTTTGCATCTCTGGAATAATTCTTCAGGTATTCCTTTCCAATTAAAAACATTATTATATTATTATTAGTTTCATTATTATTATTATCATTATTATTACTGTTAATGTTATCATTAGTATTCTCAGTCTAGTGGGAAGGAGAAAAAATGACCAAGGTAATACAAAACAGGTTGTAGAATAGTGTGTGTGTGTATATATATATGTATGTATGTATATATCACATGGAAGAGCCTGGCAAGCTCCCCATGATGTACTTGATATGCCAAATACAGTAACAATAACAGGTCTCATTCCCTTGATTCTGAAAGAGCCTCCAATCATTGGGAAAGACAAGTAAAGAGAGGCTGCTAAAATCTCAGGGCTGGGATGAATGGAGACTTTACTGGTGCCAGCTGGAGCAAATTGATAAACAACGGGATGACAGTGATACAGTGATATAGTTATAGAGTGATATATACATATATACACATACATATATAAACATATACATGTATACATACATATATACATTTATATAGGTATATATATATCTATATACATAATCACTGTATCACTGCCATCCTGTTGTTTATCAATTTCCTCAAGCGGGCGCCAGTAACATCTTCATTTGTCTCTGTGGCGTGCTACTGCAGACCTGTGGTGTCTGCTTGCTCCAGGAACACAAAGAGCACGTTGTTGTTACTGTTTTTTGCATATTAAATATGTCATGGGTAACTTGCCATGCTCTGCCGTGTGAGGAAAAAAAATTTTTTTAATTAAAATTAAATTTAAACAGGTCGTGACCGCATGCTCCAGGAAAATTTGCATCACTCTCTTCCAGGAGCTTTGTTTTATAGTCTCTGGATCTTGGCCATTGATGAGATTACATGGTGCCAGGGGGAGTTTGTGGGTGTGACTGCCGAGCTACTGGAAAACTGGGGATCTGGGTGGAGGAGGCCTAGTCCTGTTTTGAGCAGGCTTGGAGATCTCAGCCATGGGTCCCGCATACCTGGATCCCTCTGTCGGTTCCTTCATGGGTGAAGCTCATCTGAGTATGTGGAGAGTTGCCTTGAGCATGGCTGTGGCTGGGTTCTGGAGGTTTTCAGCTGCTGGGCTCTGCTTGGGGCCATATGTACACACACACACATATGCATACATAAAGTCAAAGTGTGCTTATTCAAATAAAAAGAATTTTGAGAACTCATGACTTTGGAAAGTTGATAATGTTCCTAAATAAGGTTTGGTTAACATCAAAGTAAGGAAAGAATAGGAGTGAATCTTGGACATTTTTCAAAGACAAATATATGTGTCTGTTTTTAATCCATAAGGCCAAATATTTTCTCTCGTTATATTGGGCTTTTTTTAATCCTCCAAGACAAAAACCAGAGCAAGTATTAATCTCAGAAAAACCTATACTGGGGCTGGAGCGATAGCACAGCGGGTAGGGCGTTTGCCTTGCACGCAGCCGACCCGGGTTCTAATCCCAGCATCCCATATGGTCCCCTGAGCACCGCCAGGGGTAATTCCTGAGTGAAGAGCCAGGAATAACCCCTGTGCATCGCTGGGTGTGACCCAAAAACCAAAAAAACAAAAAACAAAAAAAACAAAAAAACAAAAAAAGAAAAAGAAAAACCTATACTAATTCTATCATTGATTATCCATGTGACATTGGTCAAATCCTACCATTGCTCAGTGCCTCATCCCCAAACAAAGAAAATTTAAAAATCACAGCATGAGAAGGATTTTGGAGTGAAATATGTGAATCTTTAAAGTACTTTCTGGCATTGTAGGTCTAAAAAATGCTACTTAAGAGAAACTTCTGGAATAGAACTAAATCAAAAAGGAAAATAGCTCTCATGATCATATCTGAGCATTACTTTGTCAATTGCTTTATGACATGTGCATGAGGCTTGTTTACAATAACTCAACTCAACAAGGTTAATTACCAGTGAGGAATAAGATTTTTATGGATAGTACAATGTTTTGTTAGGTGTGTGTGTGACAGCATTGCAAAGTGGATCAGCTGCATTTGTGACTTGGCGCTCCTTTTGTTTAAAATGGCCACAAATCCAAACTGTTTTGCCATTCCCCCACCTTTACGGACTAAGAGTGTGCCTTATGAAAATTAACTTTTAGGGCTGGAGCGATAGCACAGCGGGTAGGGCGTTTGCCTTGCACGCGGCCGACCCGGGTTCGAATCCCAGCATCCCATATGGTCCCCTGAGCACGGCCAGGGGTGATTCCTGAGTGCAGAGCCAGGAATAACCCCTGTGCATCGCCAGGTGTGACCCAAAAAGCAAAAAAAAAAAAAAAAAAAAAAAAAAAGAAAATTAACTTTTAAAAAAGCTTGTTCACAATTTATTGAACTATTCAGAAGGTTCACAAAAGGTGTACAAATAGTACACAAAATTATTAGGTAGCTATGATGCTACATAAAAAAAAACCTTTTCGTGTAATTTGTGAGAACTAATGAAAGTGTATGACCCAAACTACAATAGTACTACAATAATTAAGTTAAAAATGTGTCTTTCAAGTATCCATTTAGGGATAGGAGGGAATCATTGGTGGAGAGATGGGGCCATGAGGTGGGAACATTGCATGCCTAAAACCCTATTATAAACAACTTTTTTGAATATGGTACCTAAATAAAAATTAAATTTTTAAAATGTTAATGAAAAAAATATCCTTGATAGCTAAGACCTGGGTGGGTTCCACAAAAGGAGAAAAAGTCAAAGGAAGGGAGGAGAATTCCTGAAAATTGTTTTCTATTTTCTTCCAGTAGGGCTGTGTTGGTTGGCTATTGTCCTTGACCAGAAGAAAATTTGCATATGGTTCTCCTGGCATCTTTTAGTAATCACTCTTCCTCTGCTATTCAGGGGGGCAGAGTGGAAGTAACCCCTACCAGGAATAGTGAGTTTCTGGGTGCTGGCAGCTTCCCTACCCCTTTTACTAAGCCCTCCTCAGAGTGATCTTATATAAACGTGCAATCTGTTTTCTGCTGGGATGCAGGCTGATATAAACATTAAAGTGTTAACAGTGTGAGCTACACAGTAGTCGTGACATGTCAGGAAGTGACATTCCCATCACAAGTGGCTTTTTGTTCTTTCATATGTTTTATGTATGATGTGGTTGGTGGTGGTGACATTTTTGCCAACACAAATACTATATGCTTAGAACTATTTCTCACATAAGGACAAGCTGTAACTCAATGGAATAATAATCTAAGTATCAAAATGTTACAAAAACCTATTGTGCTTTATTATATCAGAATTATTTTTTCTTCAAAATAGACAGCATTCATAAATATTTCTAAGAGGCTGTATTGTTGGAAACTTTAGCTTTCCTTGATTGTTTTCTGCACATTCCAAACTTTCAACAATGGATTTGAAATTTTTTCAATAAACATTTGCATATTATTAAACAAATGAGCAGAATAAAACTGGGAACATTGTCTAATATGTCATTTTGACAAATATCAAATTAAATGAGTCCTGAGATTCAAGGTCCTTTTTAAATATATATGTATATATATGTGTGTGTATATATACATATATGTACATGTGTGCATATATACATATACACACACATATATATGTACTCTTCTCAGTACAATTCTTTGAAGAGATAAGTACAATTGATTAGACAGGTACACCTAGGTCACATGCTCAAGAGTGGGCAATGACTTTTGCAGATAAGTCCAAGCCACCTCTCCTCAGATCACACACTCCTAAATTCTTTGCACTCCTCTCTCCATCTTAGCCTTTTTGACTTCCAAAATAATTCTTTATTTCAGTTCCTTTGTCTTCTAACTATGTCCCCAGCAATACCTAAGCTCTGTTAGACACTTGGATTTGTCTCAAAATCTTCTATCTTGACTCTATTTCCTCACCATTATCACAGCAGGTAGCTTTTCTGAAACTACCCTGATCACAAGCCATCCCATTACATCCCATTCTAGATGCTGGCCACCATCATACTCACCCAGTGTGTATCACAGGTCATAATCAGGTTTAAGTTGCTTGATTTATATTGTTTACTAATGAAGGTATCTAAAGTGTTAACTTTCTCTGTGAGCAATGCCTTTGTTGAGAATGATCTTTTGTAGGTGGATTATCAGATAATTTGCATGCATCTGACTGAACCATATAGGTTTATATATGTATATATATATATTTTAATGAATCACCATGAGATACAGCTACAGACTTACAAACTTTCGTGCTTATATTTCAGTCATACAATGATCAAGTACCCATCCCTCTACCAGTGCCCATTCTCCACCACCAATGTAACCAGTATCCCTCCCCCACCCCCGCCCCATCTCTGTGGCAGGCAGATTCCCTTTTTACTCTCTCTCTCTCTCCTGTAGGGTGTTTGGTCTGCAATGCAGGTACTAAGTGACCATTATGTTCAGTCTCTAGTCTACTTTCAGTACACATCTCCCATCCCGAGTGGGTCCTCCAAGCATCCTTTACTTGGTGGTCTCTTCTTTATCTGAACTGCCTTTTCCTCCAGTATGTGAGACCAGCTTCCAAGCTGTGGATCAATACTCCTGGTCCTTATCTCTACCATCTTTGGGTGTTAGTTTCCCATTTTGTTACTTTATATTCCACCAATGACTGCAGTCTTCCTATATCTGTCCCTCTCTTTTCTGACTCATTTCACTTAGCATGATACTCTCCATGTTAATCCACTCATATGTAAATTTCATGACTTTATCTTTTCTAACAGCTGCATAGTATTCCATTGTGTAGATCTACTAAAGTTTCTTTAGTCAGTCATCTGTTCTCAGACATTTGTGAATAAGTATAGTTTTATCAGGACTAGAGAGATTTCACAGAGACAAAGAGAGGTTTGCCTTGCTCACAGCTGACCTTGGTTCAATCCCTGGCACTACATATGGTGCCCCAGGCCTGAACAGGAGTGATCTCTGAGTTCAAAGCCAGGAGTATGACCTGAGAACAGCTCAGTGCAGCCCATACACAAACAGTCTATCACTGGATCATTTCATATTTTAAGAACAACATTAAACCAATGTTGACATATAAATTAGATAAAAGCTAAAAATTCTTCATGTCCTTTTTCCTGATATAGCTCATCTCTCTGGGAACTCCATAATTGCCGTTTCATGGAGTTCTGTGCCTTTTCTATATAGGGCACCTCCATTCAAGTCCAGGATATATTTTAAGTCAGATTTTTCCATAGGAGGAAAAATTTGAGCAAGTTAGAAAATAAATCATGTGGCTAAAATAATCAAAGTTATATGGTGAGCTAAATACAAAATAAAAGAATAGTCCCTTTTATTTTAAGAAATATAGAGAGTCATTATCAAAATGCTTCTAATCTGAACTGAATGTGGATGAATTCATCAAATTCTAGATGATTCTCTCTCTCTAGCAGCTAGCAAATGCAATATTTGGAGTAACTAAAAGGAACTCAATAAGATTACATTATTTACCCTAAAAAAGATTTCATTTCATATAATATTTAAGTAACAATTTCTGTCAAAGCTCTGTCCAAATACCCTTATAAGTGCTCACCTCCTGGCACAGGCCAGTTTAACTACTCAGTCAGAACCTGCATCTTTGTCATCAGATTATCCTTGGGTCAATAAATCTCACTTCATCCAAGTTATGTGTTTAGGAATTAACACACTCTCTACAATATTCCTTACCAATGACTAACAGCTAGGGGGACACAAGTATCCCAATGCCTTTTCCTTTGACCAATATTTTATACTGTTTCACACTTAATCCCTGGAATTAAGCTTTAGTCACTCACTGTCCTTGATTGTTTAATAATGTACACTCCTCTTGGTTCTTTTTCTTCCTTTATATTTATTGCAGACAGGCGTTGCAGTGCTCCTGCCCCTCTCACATAAACAAGTGCACCACCCTAATATCAGCTCTGCTTCCGAGGGGAACCAGAATGTTGCTGAAAGGAATAAAAAGACCAACACTACAACTTTGAAGGATTATGGTGAATTACTGCTAAGCTTCCTAGCAGATTGTTCCTTTAAGTCAATATTTACTGGTGGAGTCAGTATTCAACAGGAAGAGGCAACAGAAAGAACACGTTCTCGTGCTCTTCTAAGAAACAGTTTGCGATAATGAAATGATTCTTCTTAGTAGACACGTTTGTAAATGGAGGGTTAATAAATTTAGAAGACAAACCTTAGCTTCTGATGTAAGGGTTTTGGATCTGATTGGATTCAGAAAGGAAGGTCACTGTCTTTTTTTCATGATAGACAATCAGTGAACTTGTCAGACAATAGACTTGTTCAGTTATACAGTTTAGCCTACCATTGAAAAAAGCAAGATATTTATTAAGTACTCACAGACAATAGTGCCAAAGAGAAGAAAAATATCTTTCAAGGGGAAAAACCATTTCACAAAACTTCAAAATTATTAAAGGTCTAAACGTTTCATTCACCAACCCTGTTTGTCTTTTCCTTTCCTTGTTAGTGCTGACACTTCATTTCACATTTAGTTTTGGACAAAGTATTGTCTTGTGAAAGTGCTTTGGAATGAGTAGCAGCTTATGGGTCTACATGGACGCTTTGCACTATATTTATAAACTTTCCCTGATATTTATATTTGAATGTCATGAGACTAACCATCATACGTTTAGCCCTTTTTAATTCTCTCATGTTTTTAGAAGCTATCTGCGTATGAAGAACAGGCAGTTCTTTTTTCATGATATTTAGTGCTCATTCTGTGTGACTTTGTGTGTATAGGAGTAGTTGTCAATGACCACGGGTAAAAAAAGGTAAGAGATATAGGAGAAGCAAAATGAAGTAATGAGAAAAAGAGAAAGCAGTTACGCTTATGAAAACTCATGTGCTTTTTGTTTGTTTTAATTTAGTCACCATGAAATTACAAAGCTATTCATGATTCATTTTGGGGCATATGATGTTTCAACATGAATCCCTTCACCAATGTCCACTTCCCTCTATCAATGCCTGTGACCCCCAACACAGACACACCATATGTAGGATAACATAGCCTCAGTAGTTTAGGTTTATTGGGTTACTCCCGTTACAGTGCTCCTATTCCTCTTTGTTTATTTGTAGCTTCTTTCTTAGTGTTCTGTTGACTTGTAAATAATGTTTTTCTCTTCTCCTTGAGTCCTTTGCATAGTTTATTCAGAGCAAGTCCTTTTTGTATGAACACAGGAAGACTTAACAAATGTTATGCTTTTGTAACCTGGGAGTCATTTGACTCTACATGATATTTTCCTCCAGGGCATCTGTTCTCTTGACCTAAGCCTCAGCTGCCCTTACTTCCTAGCACCCCCAAAGCACAGTCCCGACGTGGGACAAGAAGGACCCAGGGCAAGCGGTGAGTTGTGTGCTACCCTGGCATCGAGATGGGCCTGGCCAAAGTGCCTAATGCTTAACTATAAGTTAAGAGCTTGATCATGGACAAATGCTGTCATGATCCAAACAGTGATACTAGATTCAGACCCTGCTAGGGTGAGGAATGATTAATCTGGCCTGAGTGCTGTGGTCTGAGCCTGTGGCAAGATGTTGCCAGGAGAGCTGTCTTGCAAGCCTCAATGTATCCCTTGCTATGTCCATACAAAAATAACTAGTATTAAGATGTTAATAAGTTCCTGGACTAAGGAAAAGAAAAAAAAACTTAAGAGTGAGGAAGGGATTTGGAATGCCCTGCCCTCAGGAAGGGCTTTCTTATGTTGATTTTGCTACCTGGCTGGTTGTAGCCTAGAGGGCAAGGTGGGAGAGAGAAGTAGGAGGAGAGAGAGAAGCCAGAGAGAAGCAGCAGTTGATCCAGAGAGAGGCCGGTGCTGGGAGTGCGGGAGATGAGAAAGATGGAAGATTGAATAAATGGTAACTAATCAGCAACCAGCTTGGTCCTCGTTCTTCCTTCGCCTGTCCTTGACCACCGGCTTTCCCCATCCGGTCCACACACTGCGGTTCCGGGGCACCGAACACGGGCGGTGAGACAGAGCCACCCAGAGAGCCCGAGAGTGCACTCGCCCCTCGGCGAGCCTTAGTTTTTTACACCATATACTTCCCTCCCTGCTCTTACTAGAAGCACTTTTTAATACACATTTTTGCAGTGTCTTTTAAAATATTGTTGTTGATAGTATTTCATACACAAAACTACTATCTTTCATTTCCACCTCATCTCAGTTGAACAATTCTCTCTAAATAGACATTGCCCCCTCCCTGTCCTGTCCCCCAGCCCCCTAAAGTGACATGTTTCATACTGAATACCAGTTCTCTTGTTCTTTGTTTCCTTTGCTTCTGGGTATTCATTATTCCACCATTATGGTTCTTTATGTCTGCATATGAGAGAGATCATTCTGTGTTGGTCTCTCTCATTCAGATTAACTTCACTCTCTTAACTTCAAGATATTCTCCAGCTCCCTCCATATCTTTGTATCTTAGTTATCATTTCCTTTGGGGTGCAGAAGCTTTTTAATTTAATGTAGTTCCATGTTTTTAAATCTTGCCTTTTACTTGTTTGGCCAGTGGTGTTTCATCCTTGAAGATGCCCTTAGCTTCAGTGCCATAAAAATTTCTACCTATGTTTTCCTCTATATGCCTCATGGATTTAGTCCTGATTTGATTTTTGTGCATGGCGTTAGAAAGAGGTTTGAGTTCATTTTTTTCTTATTTTGCATGTAGCTGCCCTGTTTTCCCAGCACTACTTGTTGAAGAGACTTTTCTTGCTCCACTAAATATTTCTTGCTCCTTTACCAAAGACTAAATGATCATATATTTGATGATCTGCGTCAGAATATTCAACTCTATTCCACTCATCTGAGGGTCTGTGTTTATTTTAATACCATGCTATTTTAATTACTACCATTTTGTAGTAGTTTGAAGTTGGAGAAAGTGATGCCTCCTATCTTTTTTACCCGAAGGATTATTTCAGCTATTCGTGGGGTGGAGTGGGGAGGAATATTGTTCCATATGAATTTCAGGAATGCTTGATCTAGTTCCTTGAAAAATGTCATAGATACCCTAATAGGAATTGCATTGACTCTGTATTGTATCTTGGAGAGTATTGGCATATTGATGATGCTCCCAAACCATGAGCAGGGGATGTGTTTCCATTTCCTCATGTCCTCTTTTATTTCTTGAAGTAGTGTTTTGTAGATTTTTTTGTATAGGTTTTTCAGCCGTTTAAGCTGATTCCAAGGTACTTGGTTTTCTGAGGCACAATTATAAATGTGAGAGTTTTATTTAATATCTCTCCTCTCTTTCATTATTTGCATATAGTAAAGCCATGGACTTTGCATATTAATTGTGTAGCCTGCCACTTTACTATACAAATACTTTCTTTCTAGAGGCATTTTTGTAGAATCTTTAGGATTTTCTAAATATATTATCGTGTCATCTGCAAATAGTGAGAACTTGACTTTTTTTTCCTATCTGGATATCTTTAATATCTTTTTCTTGCCTAATTTATAGGGCAAGTACTTCCAGTATTCTATTAAATAGAAGTGGTGGGAGCAGACAACTTTGTCTTGTGCCTGATATTAGAAGAGATGCTTTTAGTTTTTCCCAATTGAGTATGTTTTCTGTGGGCTTATGGTAAATGATTTTGACTAAGTTCTTTCATGAAATTCCCATTTTGCTGAGTTTTATCATCAATGCGTTCTAGATCTTGTCAAATGCTTTCTCTATATCTATTGATATGATCATATGATTTTCCTTTTCTTTGGTTGATATTTTGTATTACATTGATTCATTTGCATATGTTAAACAGTACTTTCATCTCTGGGATGAACCCCACTTGGTCATAGTGTATGATCTTTCTGATGGATTGTTGGGTTCTATTTGCTTGTATTTTGTTTAGGATCTTTGTTTGCATCTGTGTTCATCAGGAGAATTTGTCAGTAATTTTCTTTCTTGTGTTGTCTCACTTTCCTTTTAGTATCAGGATAATGTTTGATTCATAGAAACTGTTTGAGAGTGATTCTATTTCTTCAATTTCCTGGAAAAGTCTGAAAATGATTGGCAATATGTCTTGTTTAAAGGTCTGAAAAAGCTCACTAATAAATTGATCTGACCCTGGCTTTTGTTTTTGGTAGTCTTTTGATTACATTTGATTTCTTCAAAAGTGATAGGTCTCTCAGTATCTGTATTGCAAACTATAATGCCCAAAAGTAGAGAGTATGGGGGAATTTGTCTGCCATAGAGGCAGGGGGAGGAGTGGGATGGAAAGGTATACTGGGGACATTGGTGGTGGAAAATGTGCATTGGTGGAGGGATGGGTGTTGGATCACTATATGACTGAAACTCATACATGAAAGCTTTTTAACTATATCTCATTGTGATTCAATTAAAAAAAGTGATAGGTCTGTTCTAGTGTTCTGTATCTTCTTGGTTCAGCCTTGGGAAGGCATAAGAGTCCAAGAATTTATCCATCTTTTCTAGGTTCTCTTGTTTTGTGGCATAAAGATTCTCAAAGTAATTTCTGATTCTTTGAATTTCCATGGTGTTGTTACATCCCCTCTTTCATTTCTTATTCAATTTATGATGGGGTTTCTCTCTCTTTTTTGTGATTATTGCTAGTCTTTTTTCAATCTTGTTTATTTTTTCATAGAATCAGTTCTTGGTTTCATTAAATTTTTGGAATTTGGTTCATTAATTTCTGCTCAAAGTTGCATTATATCCTTCCTCCTGTCTGCTTTGGGCTCCTTTTGTTGATCATTTTCCAGATTCTTAAGTTGTACAGTGAAGTTATTTATGTGGTCCTTTTCTTCCTTCCTGATAAATGCTTGAGTAGCTATGAACTTTTCTCTTAACACCACTTGTGCTGAGTCCCACAAGTTCTGGTAGGTAGTGTTATCATTCTCATTTGCTTCCATGAATCTTAATTTTCTCTTTGATTGCCTCTTGACCCACCAGTAGTTTGGTAACAAGCTATTTAATTTCCAGGTGTTTGAGATTTTTTCCATTTCTATTTGTGATTTTCTTCTATGTACAGTGTGTCATGGTTTGAGAAAATAGTTGGTATGATTTCTATGCTTTTGATTTTGACTTTGTGGAGGTGTGTTATGTGTTCCAGAATGTGGCCTATCCTGGAGAATTATTTATGTGCAATGGAGAAGAATGTATATTCAGCTTTTTGAGGTTGAAAAATAGAAATGTATATATGCATGTATATAAATAAAACCCCTCTCTTCATTTTTGACTTTTGTGAAAGTATTTTCTTATTTAGTCTATTTAATCTATCAAGAAGTGAGAGAGCAATGTTGAAGTCTCCAACTACTATTTCACTGGTACAAATGTCTTTCTTCAAGTCTACTAGCAGTTGTTTAAAATATTTTGCTGGTCCATTTGCTTATGCTGTTCCTCTTAAATTCATCCCAAAGTTCTCTTGTCAGATATTCATTTATTTTGAAGTTTCTTTCCATCTTCTGCTGTTGTCTGAAGGTTTTCTGCACCTCATCTTGGAGCTCACTGATTCTGTTCTCAGTAGCTGTTACTCTGTTGCTGAGGCCTTCCAGTGAGTTTCTCCATTTCGCTTACCAAATTTTTAAGTTTCATCATTTCTGTCTGCAGTTTCCTTATATCTGTCCTCATATCCTCTTGTGTTTTATTGGCAATCCATAGCATTGTTTCCTTGAATGCCTTAAACATCCTCAACAATTCCTCTCAAAATCCTCATCAGAGTGATAATATAGCTCTTATTAATGGTCTAGTCTTCCGAGCTATCACCTTCACTCAGTAAGCATGGTGGGACTGTGTTGCTTTCCCACTGTGAGTGACTTTTGAAGTCTGAAGTCGTTTCTTATGTAGTTTTGTGTGGCTGGTTGACTATGGTTAGGGAGTCTTTGTATTCTCATGGTGCGTTATGAAAAGGTGAAGAATGACATGGCCATGTAGCCTCAGTTTCCTGGGTAGGGGGGCTCGGCGGAGCCAAACTAAGGTGGCTAGCAGTCTTCCCCCTCCTCTTCTGCTTTGTGGGGCTGGGGGAATCCTGGCCTTTGGGGCAAAATGGCAATCCTGAGTAACAAGCAGGGTCCCCCCCACACCAACGCTACTCTGCTCTCTAGTTTCCTGGGAATGGGACTAGGCAGAAGCAAGCCGGGGTGCTTAGCAGCAGTTCCTTCTCCTTTTCTCCTTCGAGGACTGAAAAGGAATTTGGAGAGGCAAGCTAATCTAAAACGGTTTTATCTTCAATAGATGGAATAGGATGCAAAGAATAGAGAAGAGCGAATTTGAATTCTGGTCTTGGTCACACCTTGGTGACTCTGCTGTATTGTCCAGTGGTTACTAACCACAAGTGGCTAGTTCAAATTAAATTGCTAGAATGTTAAGCAAAATGAAAAAAAAAATTAGCTTTATCTCTAGGCTGGTTCATTCTAAAGTCAATGAACACATGAAACTAACAGACAAACTTAGCCCAGAAAAATAGTATTTCTGTCAAAGGTCTGTTGAATATTCTTGGTCTAGAAGTGTGAGCACATTGGTATGCTCTACTAACAGACATAACTACATGCTATCATTTAATGAAGCATAGGGAAATCCCACTGTCCTCTACCCTTACTTCCTCTTTGTTCCAAGGATTTAAAATAAAAAAAAAAACCTCATAGAACAAACAAACAAAAAATGATAATCATAGAAGACAAAGAGGACTGTTGTAAAAATAAGAAGCTTTGAAGAATCTAAAACAGATGTTATGCTGGGAGCAAGTATATAAGATAGGACCACCTGTGCCCACTTAATTCCCTCCAAACTCATTTCCTCCAGAGTTACCATGAAGAAAGACAGGGATTCAAAGATTTAGTTTGTTTGGTGAGGAGAAAGGAAGAAAGTGAGAGTAGCTTTCCAGTTCAGATGTAGAGTTCATTGGTGGGTGAGAATAATGATATACTGTCAGTGATTACTCCTCAACTATAGGGTAAGCATGTTTCTGTCTCGGGTTTAGATGGATGGTTGTACCACCATGTAAAGTTGTTCCATCTACACATTTTTTGAGCAAGAAATTATATGTCAGTTACTGCTAATACAATAGAGAAATAGAGCTATACACACTTTGGTTAAGGATATGGTATAGAAGTAATCTTTTTGTCTAGGATCATCTTTTTATCTCTTATACAGCTTGTTTTTCTGCATGTGTTTCACAGTATTTTCTTGTTTCTGAGTCTGATGCAAGGGATCTTACTTTAACCCTTTCCTCCCAATGGCTTGCTTATTTTTTCTGGCATGTTACACACTCTCTGCCACTTTGCATAACTCCTGCATTATTCTTGCTGGTGAAGAGAGTTGCCAGTTTAAGAAGTTGATTTAGATTACTAAAGATATCCTACTACTGAATCCATAGAGATGGAGTGGATTATCTCATGAGTCATTGGAATTTTGTCTTTAAAAACAAATTACCTGAAAAAAAAGATACATTTCTCAAAACATGCCACCATTTTTCTTCTAGACATGTTCATAATTCCGACTAAATGGTGTATCACTGTATCACTGTATCACTGTAGTCCTGTTGCTCATTGATTTTCTCAAGTGGGCACCAGTAACGTCTCCATTCATCCCTGTCACTTTCAGGGTCAGGGGAATGAGGCCTATTATTGTTACTGTTTTTGGCATATCGAATACACCACAGGTAGCTTGCCAGTCTCTGCTGTGCAAGATTCTACATTGCTCTCTTCCGGGAGCTTTGTTTTATTGTCTCTGGATTTTGTAATCTCCATTGATGATATTACATGGGGCCAGGGGCAGTTTATGGGTATGACTGTCAAGCTCCTGGAAAAAAGGGGATCTGGATAGAGGAGGCCCACTCCCGATCTGAGCAGGCTTGGAGATCTCAGCCACTGGTCCTGCATACCTGGGTTCCTATGTTGGTTCCCTCATGGGTGAGGTTCGTCTGAGTGTGTGGAGAGTGGCCTCGAACATGGCAGTGTATGGGTTCTGGAGGTTTTCAGCTGCCAGGGCTCTGCTTGGGCGAGGAAGGAAATTCAACCCGTCCCCCTCCAAGGGGGCTCCAGTGAAGACAGGACATGTAATGGTGTAAATGTAATGGTGTAAATCACACAATTTAACTGTACTATAAAACAGACATTTTAGAGTTGATAGGGGTGATCCAGTATTTTAATAAACTATGACAGTGAGATCTTTCTGGAAATGGAATAGAAAATGTCAGTTAACTGAAATATATCCCATCTGAAGTCTCAAATAGAGAGTTCAGTGCTGTCCTAGCTCTATGATTTGCTAGCACCTTTGATTGTTCTCTTGGCTTGACATAATTTTTCTCTCTTTTCAAAAGAGAGCTCATTTTTCACACTCTCTCTGTCAACGTTTTTCCCTCCTGAGCCATAGAGAAAAACTTGAGATTATAAGCTGCATTTTCTATTCGATTCTCCCTGTTTGTGACTCCTACAGAAGGAACATAAACAATACATATGAAGACTTCAAGATAAACTTTTGGATTATAGTCACAGATTTTAGCTCATTCATTTGTTCATCTATTTATTTATTCATTCAACAAATATGTGTGAGGCACTATGCTACCAATTGGAGGTACAATAAGAAACTTAGAACATATTCTCTTTCTTGAAGTTTACATTGTAGACAACACATTGTAGATCATTCATCATCATCCCGTTGATCATCTGTTTTCTCCAGTGGTCTCAGTAATGTCTGCATTCATCCTAGCCCTGATTTTTTACAAGCCTTCTCTTTAGAAGCCTCTCTAAAGCCTCTCTTTAGAACTTTCCCAGTGGTGCCACATTGAATGCTCTTTCAGGGTCAGGGGAATGAGACCCATCATTGTTACTGGTTTTGGCATATGAATATGCCACAAGGAGCTTGCCAGGCTCTCCCATGCAGGCAGGAAGCTCTCGGTAGCTTGCCAGGTTCTCCAAGAGGGAGAGCTAGGTTATAAGATGTCTATAAAAGCTTCTGGGAACTTGGTTTTATAGTCTCTGGATGTTAGCCATTGATGTGATTACATGACACTGGGGACCATTTCTAGGTGTGACCTCCTAACTACTGGAAAATGGGGGATCTGGGCGGATCCCAGATTATCATTGTAGATAATAACCACGGAAATTAGTTTTCTATTGCTCTTGCGACAAATTGTCATAATTAACTTTTTTTTTAATTTCAATTAAAATTATTTATTAAACACTTAAATCTTAAAACTCAGGATATAAACTAAGATTTGAGAATGAAACAAAAAAGATAAATAAATAAGCAATGTTGAGACTTGAACATGACAAACCCAAATAGAATGACAGAAATAATAAGGTAAACTACTGGAACGCACTTAAAAAAAATAGAAAGACATCACAATCAGACAGGGGTAAGCTGAATTTATTACTTAACAAGCAAGGGGGAAATTAGTTATGGGCCGAAGCACCTAACACAGGACCACTTGCCCTGGGTTCAGTCAAAGGATTGTTTGGGGGGCTGGAGCTATAGCACAGCGGGCAGGGTGTCCGCCTTGCACGCGGCCGATCTGGGTTCAATTCTCAACATCCCATATGGTTCCCCGAGCACCGCCAGGAGCAATCCCTGAGTGCATGAGCCAGGAGAAACCCCTGTGCATCACCGGGTGTGACCCAAAAAGAAAAAAAAAAGATTGTTTGGGTTTGTTTCCTATTTTTATTTATTTGTTTCATAATTAACTTTTGATTTGGATTTTGGGCCACACCTAGTAGCTCTTAGGTTTTATTACTGGCTCTTACTTAGGAATCACTCCTAATGGTGTCTGGGGGCCATTTGGGGTGCTGAAGATCAAAACAGGGTCAGCTGTGTGCAAGGCAAGTGCCCTACCCACTATACTATTGCTTGCAGAAATCTAACTTGGCTAACATCAAGATGCATTCTTTTGGAGGGCCTTAGGAGAGAATTTATTTCCTTTTTCAACTTCTAGAGGTTACCTGTGTTCTTTAACCCATAACTCCCTTCTTTCATTGTCCAAGTCAGCAACATCAAACCATATGAATTTCATAGCACCTCTCTTTTGTCCTTCCTTTGTCATCTGTCTCTTTATGTCTACAGCTTGGATGGATCCTTTGCTTTTAATGACTTATGATTAGATTAGACCCATTTCAAGATCCAGCAGCTCCAAACTTTTCAATCAATATCACTGGGACCCATGTATGAATTTCTTTTGCCTTCATACAAAAAGGTGCAAGAGTTGGGCCATGAAATAAAGCATCTTGAGCTGCAGAGGTTAATCCAAATAGATTACAAACTACGCTGCCTTATAATGAGTTTACAACAACCAAATACATGCTAAAGTGTAGGCGCATTGCTTCACATTTGACATTGTAAAATTTTAACATTTATTATTTTTTATTATTATTTAGTATATGGTAGGTGTGAAATGGTATCTCATTAAGATGTTAAACTTAATTTTCTTAATCCTTTGAATATTGATATCTGCATGCTAATGGAAAAAGCTTGATTTTTAAAAAAACTTTTTTATTGAATCACCAGGAGAAAGCCTATTAAAAAATGCTTGATTTTTTTCTCTGTAAAAGTATATTCTTATGAAGTCATTGTATATTTTGGAATTTATTTTTTGTCAGTTTATTTGTATTATCATATTTTATTAAATTTGTGATTTGAATTTCATCTACTTATTCATTTAACAAATATGTTAAGTGAATGTAATTTCTTAATTTTAATGTGGTAGAATTTGTTGCCTTTGTACTCTTTGTTAATTTTCTGTCGGTCCCTGGATTAACTCCTTGTATTTATTAAGAGAAGTTAAAATATTGAAATCTGCAAAGACTTGTTTCTGTAGTAGAATCTTTATTATTCTTGGCAATTTGCCTCTTCTTTTAATTTTACAACTATTTACCAAAAATTCTTTTGGAATTAAAATTGAAACTTCTCTTTATCTGAAGATAATATGAAAAGAAATGTCTCCTTTAAAGTATTGTCACTCTGACCATGACCTCATCTTCCACCCATTTGATCTCATTTATGATTTTTATTTTTTGAATTTTTGGTTTTTGGCCACACCTGAATGTTTTCAGGGCTTACCTGGCCCTGTGCTTAGGAATCTCTTCTGAACCAAATGTGGTCTCAGAGATTGAACCCTGGTCGATTACAAGTACAGCAGGCTTACCTGCTGTACTCTCTATCCAGCCCTATTTTTGTTATTATTGTTATTATTATGTTTTGAATCACCATGAGATACAGTTATAAAGCTTTCATGATGGGGTTTCAGTCATACAATGTTCCAACACCCACCCATCTCTCCATCAGTTTACATTTCTCACCACTAATATCCCCCATATCCCTCTTACCACCGCCTTGCACTTCTACCTACCCCACCTCTCTCTGTCTCTCTCCTTTTGGGCATTATGGTTTGCAATACAGATATTGAAAGAACACTATGTTTGGTCCTTTACCCACTTTCAGCACACACCTCTCATCCAAAGCTATACCTTCCTAATCATTGTCATAATGGTTCTTTCTCTATCCCAGTTGCTCTCTTCCCCAACCCATGAGGCAGGCTTCCAACCACTCATTCTAGCCCTTGTTTCTACTGTCCTTGGATGTTAGTCCCTTGCTACATTTTTGTTCTTTTTTACATCCCACATATAAATGTAGTCATTCTATGTCTGTCCCTCTCCTTCTGACTTATTTCACACAGCATGACACTCTCCATGTCCATCCATTTATAGCTAATTCCTTGGCTTCTTTTTTAACGGCAATATAGTATTCTATTTTGAGGTGCAGAAGCTTCTTAGCTTAATGTAGGCCCATTTGTTTATCTTTGTTTACACTTGCTTGGTCAGCAGTGTTTCATCTTTGAAGATACCTTTAGCTTCAATGTCATAGGGGGTTCCGCCTACATTTTCCTCCATGTACCTTGTGGATTTGGGTCTGATATTGAGGTGTTTAATCTGTTTTGATCTGACTTTTGTGCCTGGTGTTAGACAGGGGTCTAAGTTCATTTATTTGAATGTAGCTGTCCAGCTTTCACAGCATTACTTGTTGAAGAGACTTTCCTTGCCCAATTTCACAATTCTTTTTCTTTTGTCAAAGATTAAATAGTCATATATTTGAGGTCTGTGTCAGGATATTAAACTCTATTCCATTGGTCTGAGTGTTTGTCTCTATTTTAATACCGTGCTTTTTAAATTACTACCACTTTATAGTAGAGTTTGAAGTTGGATATCTTCTTTTTCCCAAGTTGGGGATCTTCTTTTTCTTAAGGATGTGTTAGCTATTCATGGAAGTTTATAGTTCTATATGAATGTCTGGAGTGTTTTATCTATTCCTTTGAAAAATATGATGGGTATCCTTATAGAGAACACATTGAATCTGTACAATACTTTGGCGAATGCTGCCATTTTGATGATGTTAATCCTTCCAATCAATGAACAGGGGAAGGATCTCCATTTCCTCCTGTCCTCTTTTATTTCCTAAAGTAGAGATTGGTAGTTTTCTTTGTGCAGGTCCCTCACCTCTTTAGTTAAACTAATTCTGAAGTACTTGATTTTCTGAGGCATAGTTGTGAACAGGATTGTTTTTTAATATCTCTTTCTTCTCTTTCACTATTGTATATTGGAAAGCAGGGACTTTGGGGTATTGATTTTGTAACCTGCCACCTTATTATACAAACCTATTGTTTCTAGGGCTTTTTTGATATCTCGAGGCTTTTCTAAGTCTAGTATCATGTCATCTGCAAGTAGTGAGAGCTTTACTTCTTTTTTTCCTATCTGGATGCCCTTGATATCTTTTTCTTGCCTAGTTGTTTTGGCAAGTACTTCTAGTACTATATTGAGTAGAAGTTTCAGCCCTAATTTTAACATTTGAAAAGACACCCTGTTTTATGTCTCCTTCTGTGTGTATTTGCTTTTATTGCAATCCTAAATTCTCTTTAAAAATTTTTTTTGTTACTGGCATACGAGATACAATTAATTTCTGTTTTTTAATTTTTTGTTTTTTAATTTTTTTACTACCTTCCTTAATCTTCCTTTAAAATCTAATATAATTTGAAGATTTTCTTCGTTTATTACGTATACATTGTTAGACAACATTAAATCATAAGAAAATAGAAAAATATTAGAAAGGAAAACAGTATTTTCCATTTTCCCATATGTTCTGTCATCTATGGGATGTGATACCTTATTTCTTTATTTCCAGTCCTTTTTCATTCTATGCTGTTTAGTATATCAGTGTATACATTTATTTTTACTGATATCAAAAGAAATTATTTCAATGTTTTGTTAGTGAGTGGATGTTTGCTATAAGTTTATCATAGATACTTTTAATTTTATTTATTCAGTTTTTTATTGAATCATAGTAACAAATGTTCATGATTGGGTTTCAGTCATATAATGTTACAACAACAACCTGTCCTTTGTACATTTCCCACCACCAATGTCCCCAGTTTCCCTCCTGCCCCACTTCCCCCATCTGTCTTTATGGCAGGCACTTTTCTTTTCTCTCCCCCCCTCACTCTTTCCCCCCCCCTCTCTCTTTCTCTCTCTCTCTTCTCTCTCTATGTCTCTCTCTCTCTTTCTGTGTCTTTCCTTTTGTGCATTATGGTTTGCAATACAAATACTGAAAGGTTATCACAGATACTTTTTAGTCATATAAAGAGTAATTTTCTTTTCTGAGAGAGCTTTTAACACTTGCTATTATTGATGAAGGAGTTTTCAAAACTTCTATTACTTTGTTTAATTTTATTATTTTACATTTTATTTCATAATTTCATTATATAATTGGGGATTCTAAGACAGTGTTAAGTGGAACCTAGGACCATTTTTCCAACTGTGGTAGACAGACAATTCTATGCCTTGACACAGAAATATGGTACATCCCAGCAGTACTGGGGTCACCAGGCTACAGTGATCAGTGTATCTCCATATGGTGATGGAGATCAAAATTAAGTACTCTGCATACCAGACGTGTGCTTCCAGCCCTTTAAACAATCTTCTTAAGCTATATAATTTCACCCATATTCTTTTTATTTTTATTTAAATTTTAAGAATTATGATTTACTATCTTGCTAATGGTATGGTTTATGTGTAATACATTCTAGTACCACACATACCCTCAGAGTGTCTGCTACTCTCCACCATTCTCCTGTGTTCTCCCCACTCAATACATTTTCTACTTGTTGAACCAAGCTTGTGTTTCTGGAATAAATTCAGACTAATCATCGAATATTAGTTCTTTGGAGAGATAGCACAGTGGGTAGGGCATTTGCCCTGCATGCGGCTGACCTGGGTTTGATTCCTCTGTCCCTCTTGGAGAGCCTTGCAAGCTACCAAGAGTATCCTGCCTGCACAGCAAAGCCTGGCAAGCTACCCGTGTCGTATTTGATATGCCAAAAATAGTAACAACAAGTGTCAAAATGGAGCCCTCTCAAGCAAATTGATGAACAACAGGATGACAGTGACAGTGACATGATGCTGTATTCAGTTTCACAATATTTTGTGTAGAATTTTTAATGCAGGTTTATAAGAGAGATGATCTATAGATTTTCTTCTGTTATTTTTAAAAATTTTGATAAAGTTTGCAGTAGTCTCAGAACATAAGTTGAAGAGTATTTTATTAAGCTATTATTGTAATAATGACTTGTTAACTAAATAGCTTGAAATATAATTTACTTGTTAGCTTGTAATATAGGTGCTCTATTGTAATTATGATTGTCTTGGCTGGGTTTGGTTGAGCTCATTCCATGTACCTTTTCTAGAACTGGGGCTGAAAATTTGGCAGTTGCTATTTTCACAACCAAGGAGAGAAATATTTAAAGACTTCTTTGACACTCTATTTGTACTTTACTAAGCAGATAAGGGCAGAGGTAGAAGAAAGGATAAGCCCCCATCCCTACCATTACTGGGACATGATGACAACAATAACAAAAAATAAAAACGAAAATAGTAATCCAACGCTGGGAGTGAGCCTGAGGAAGAAGTGCAACAAACACTGGAAACAGTAAAGGACACAAAAGCCTCCTTCATGAGCTGTGACCACTATCAACATAAAACACAGTTTACCATTGGGAAAGGGCTCTGGCCAAACTGAATGTGGCCAACATCACCATTCTCATTTCCTATTGACAAAAACGCATCACATAACTAAGCTCAAAGTGACTGAGGTTAGACACAGTACTTTGTCCCTTAAAGAAGCCTGTCAATGACAATGCCAAGTGGAGGCACATAGTTGATTATAAATAACAGCCTACCAGAGCGATACCTTTTGGTCACAAAAATTAATCTTCCTCCTACAAGTAAAATTCACTCATCTGCTCACCAAGACATCCCAAAATCTCAGTTAATTTGAACATTGAAGTCTAAGTTCAGAATCTAGTGATCTACCTGATATTTGGATCCAACTACTGGAAACTATTACTGTATCACTGTATCACTGTCATCTCATTGTTCATCGATTTGCTCGAGTGGGCACCAGGAATGTCTCCATTGTGAGACTTGTTGTTACTGATTTTGCCATATTGAATACACCACGGGTAGCTTGCCAGGCTCTGCCGTGCGGGCGAGATACTCTTGGCAGCTTGCCAGGATCTCCAAGAGAGGCAGAGGAATCAAACCCAGGTTGGCCACATGCAAGGCAAACGCCCTACCCGCTGTGCTATCGCTCCAGCCCTCTGGAAACTAAGTTTTCGAAAAAAGGATATTTTATGTGCATTTCATTTGTACTATATTTAATAGTGAGACCATATTAGTAGAACCTAGACAATCACCACTAATGTATTGAGAATTATGAGAAGTTTAAATTTCTGCTACCAGTCCAGATGAATTCCAATTTTTCTGGTGAGGTGCCTTACACTGGCGGTAGGAAGTATATTTGGATAAGATTCTGGTCAAGATACCTGGAAATATTTCTCACTCAGCAGTTCTTTTAGGAATTCAACTGTATTCTTGGTGTCATCCTTCCAGTTCCATAATTTTCCTTATCCACATCTGAAGAGGGGTTTTCTCAATCTACTTCCTGCCAATAAAATGTTTGCAGCCCAGCTGTATTGAATAGTCACAAACTCTTTTAATCCAGGCTGTTGACATTTTTGGAAACAAAATTCTCTCCAGCACATTTAAAAATGATTTCCTTCACTGTACAAAATGAGGCATATTATTTTCTTTGTGAGTCCTCACTCTAAATATAATTATGGACCCTTTGGAGTTGATCAGGATTCTTGCTTTAGTCTCAGTCCCTGAACCAGTCTCTCTAACTGAAGAGGATTTTCAGGGAGCCATCTTAATCCTACCAGGGAATCCTACCCAACTGCGACATCAAGGATTTGTACTTTGTGTTTTCTCTTAATCTGTCTAGTGTCCTCACAATGTGAGTCCTGTGACTGTTGTAGAATTGAAAAGGACATATTTACTATTTGATGAATCATGCTATTTGCATGATTCAACCTCGACTCCTGGAAATTCTGAATTTTCATTTTAGGTGTCACCTCTGCATTAATTTAAGAAACAGAAATATTCCTAGAACACTTGTGGCTTGGGCAGATAAATTTTGAGATTACATTTACTTCCAGAGAGAACATATAGGTCAGTTTGGGTAAGTTTCATATGTGTATATAATTTTTTCACTTATTCAAATTTTATACACGTATTAAATTATATTTATGTATTTTTGAATTTAACTTATTTGGCAATTATGATAATCAAACTGCTAATAATATTTATTTGTGCTCTTTCTTCTTTTTACCAGAGACTTCTGTTACAAAGTCTGTCACTTTTATTGTTTCTTAAACCATCTTCAATTTGTTGTTCCTCTATACTCTATTTGTTTTTACATACCATTACTTTTGTGCTTATAGCTTTAATTTCCTTCTTTTTACTTTCTGTAGGTTAATTTTGTTACTTATTAATTTCCTTCTTCAATTTTTTAATACCTTGTCTTTTTTTCTTTACTAACACTTGCATTTAAATGCAATTATGCAATGGCATTTACAATTACAATTAATAAATGCAATTAATACTATACAATTTCTTTTAAGTGGTATTTAACTATCTTCTGCTTTTCATATTCTTGGTCCTCTGATTGCTAGATCAGAGGACCAAGAATATGGTAGATTGGCTACCAGGAATTATCAGATAACCTAATGGAAAATTAAGACCTCTTATGTTTAAACTTCTCCCAGATACAGATATTTTAAAACTAATAAATTATATCCTTTTATGAAGTGAACTTTGTTGTTCAAAACAGAGGACTATTAGAACTTTGTATCAAAATAGACTTTGCTATCATTTGATTATTAAGTGATTCCTTTTACTTTGCCTTGTGGGCAAAATTGCCTTATATTTAGGCAAGTTTTGTAACTTTTTATACTAAATCCTCACTTTTTTTAATGTACTAGGCAAATTTTATATTTAAAAACATGAAATAACTTATGTTAATAATATATTTGTGTCACTTTACCTCCTCTATCATTTTCAAAGCCATGTAAAAATAATGATCACCTCATTTTCTCCATAAACACACATGTACATGCACATATAGAACCATCACCTACATGGCTTCAAACTTAACATCTTGATGTTCTCTTCAATCAAATTGTCATCACAAAATATATTAAATCTTCTGTAAAAACTTTGCAGTCACACAGTAACTTCTACTAATGTCTTTAAATTTTCCATAATGTTGGTGTTGTAGTTCTCCACTATTGAATTTGAATGTTATTTTTGCTTCCACAAGAATCTTAATTTGATGTTCTCTTAGATCTACACAAAGTGTATATTTTCCTTTGGATTTTCATTTCTTTCAGCGAATTTTTCTCCACCTCCAGTTCTGCTGTCATTCCACAAATATTACCTGCTTCTAAAGGAACATGTTTGAATTAGATTCATTTGAGTAATGTCAACAGTGAATTTCTTTCATTTCATATAAATCAAACTTAATTTCACCTCAGTCTTACTCAAAATCACTATGCTACACAATATTACAAAAAATGCTACTATCAGAGTGACACATGAAAAAAAGGGGTTTTAACCTTTCAAGAAATAAAGTGATTTTTTTCTATATATATAGTACTATGGTACAAACTTAAACCAAAACAAAAGCTAGAAAACTTTTGGCCAAGATAACAAATAAATATTTTGGTCATATGAATCTATAATCTTAAGAGAAAGTACCACATGATTACATTCATCTGTGATATAAAGAGAAAACAATTAGATGAACAAAATAAAACAAAAATAAACCTAAAGAGTATAAAACAATGGCTACCAAAAAGAACAGAGTAAGAAGAGTTGTTAAATCCTGTGTAATGGAACAATTGTATAATGGGATATATGCCATAGTTTCTTTATCCAGCTATCTGTTCTTGAACACTTGTGTTTCCAGATTTTGGTTACTGTGAATAGTGCTACAATGAATATAGGAGTGCAGATGTCTCTTCCATTGCAGTAGCACTGTTGGCCCTTTGTTCAACTTGCTCGAGTGGGCATCAGTAATGTCACCATTGTGAGACTTGTTGCTACTGCTTTTGACTTATTGAATACACCATGGGTAGCTTGCCAGGTTCTGCCATGAGGGCGTGATACTCTCAGTAGCTTGCTGAGCTCTCTGAGAGGGAAGGAGGAACCGAACCCAGGTCGGCCATGTGCAAGGCAAATGTCCTACCCGCTTGTGCTATAGCTCCAGTCTAATATGAAATACAGTGATATGGAAACAGCCTCATTAATTTTGGCCCCCAGCAAAACATAAACAACCCCAGAATAGCATCATTAACTTGAAAAGGTATAAATATATACATATATATATATATATATTTGTGTAAGCACACACCTGTCCACCTGTGTTCACTGCAGTGTAATAGTCTGGATATGGAAACAATTCCAATGTCCAACCACAGGAAGATGGATAAAGATGTTGTGGTATACACAAAAGAATACTATGCAGATATAGGAAAATATAAAAACATTGCAATTTACTGTAACTTGCATTGAACCAGAGTGTATCCTGTTACCAGAAATAAGTTAAAGAAGGACAAGTACTGGTAGTCTTACTCTTATGTGGTATAAAGAAATGAAACAGGGGAATAGAGAGTATCAAATGATGAAAGATACTTAGCCTTAGATTATAAAATTCAGATTATCGTGTATTTGGGGATGTAGATGGAGAGAAAGAAAAAGATAGACTAGAAGTAACATAAGGACAGCAGTGATAGATCTTAAGTACCTTGATGGTAGTGAATGCATAAATTTCTATATTTAAACAATAAACATTAACACTATTGTAACAATGTTACCTGAACTACTACAAAAATTAAATTAAAAAAATTGAAAACATCCTAAGTGGATGAAGATGTGATATATATAATAGTACTAACATAGACATTTATATAATAGTATACATGATAATATATATACCCATATGTGTAACATATTATTCACCTACAAAAAAGAATAACTGTATCATTATATCACTGTCATCCCATTGATCATCGATTTGCTCAAGCAGGTGCCAGTAACATCTCCCTTCATCCTAGCCCTGAGATTTTAACAGTCTCTCTTTACTCGTTCTTCCCAGTGGTGCCACATTGGAGGCTCTTTAGGGTAAGGGGAATGAGACCCATCATTGTTACTATATTCAGCATATCAAATATGCCACAGAGAATTCGCCAGGCTCTGCTGTGCAGGAAGGATGTTCTTGGTACTTTGCCAGGTTCTTCGAGAGAGAGGGAAAACTAAGATATAAGAGGTCCGGTAGCATTGTTTCATAGTCTCTGGATCTTGGCTGTTGGGATTACATGGTGCCGGCAGCAGTTTGTGGGTGTGGCTGTCAGGCTACTGGAAAATGGGTGATCTGGGTGGAGGAGACCCAGTCCTGATCCAAGCAGGCTTGGAGATCTCAGCCCCGGGTCCCACACACCTGAGTTTCTCTGCTGGTTCCTTCATGCATGAGGCTTGTCCGAACGTGGGGAGAGTGGCGTTGAGCATGGCTGTGGCTGGGTTCCAGTGGTTTTTGGCTGCCACAAAAAAATAAAAATAAAAATCCTAAGATTTTCTTCTACTTCTTTATGGGGCCACATCCAAGTGCTCAAGATTTACTACTGGCTCTGTGCCAGGATGGTAGGGCTCCATGATTATAATGTGTTCTGGGACTCAAACCTCGGTCAGCCAAATGAAAGCAAGCACTATATCCACTGTACTATACTAACTCTCAAGTCCCAAATCCTACCATTTAAAGTGATAATAGATATAACTAGAGGGTTTTATGGTTAGTAAAATAAGTCATAAGAGGAAATAAAAACACTGAATTATTTCACTCATATGAAGTACACAGATTATGAGGTACACAGGTATACAAACAAATTAACAATAAATAAAACATAAATAAAATCCCTTTAGACGAGAAGACCAAAATAGTGATTATCAGAAGGGAAGGGAGAAGCGAATTGGATAATTCATTGAAAAGGATTCAATTTTATGGTGAAGGATAGAAAAAAAAACTTTAATGGTGAATTTTATGTCACATATATAGATGAGTATTTATAATGCTGAACATACAAAACCTACACTATAAGCAAATGCTACATCAGTAAAAAGAAAATTTTTCTCTTATTTTACTACTCTTATGCTCCTTGCTGTTCTTTCTCTTTTTTTACTGAACACAATTTCTTCATTCTATTTTTCTCTAAGTGTTTTGAATCTATAAGTGTTTTGAATCTATATCTTTTATCTTCCAGGACTTGAACTGCTTTTAATTTTAATTTTAATGTATTGATTTGAAAAAATCAGTCTTAAGATTTAGTCTATATCTAAACATTTCACCCATTAGATCTGTTATGAATCTCCAACCCCAAAATTGTTTTAGACATAAAGATTGATGGCATAACATACTCATAAAGAGGGTATGAAAAGATTTATTATTAACATAGTAAAACTTTTTGGGGTAAAAGAGTGAACTCTCAAACTAGTTGAGGAAGTAGGGATTAGATATAGGCTCAGCTTTTATTGTGGTTAAGGGCTGGAGCTTGAATGAGGGTTCTTGCACATCAGCAGGGACTTGTGTGGTTTGAATTTCCTGCTGGTACCAAAGGAGGGGTCATCTGAATTTTCTTATCAGTTTGCCCAGATGTGGGGCACAAAGGAAAAGGGAAGTGGTGGACTGTCAGCGGTCAATTATCTAAAACGAAGTCAGGTCCTTTGTTGCTTTCTCCTTTATTGAGATCATTTGTGATTTTAGTTCCAGATTGTTAATAACTATCTTTTCCATATATGTTTGCTATATATGGAAAAGGGTTATTTACTCTTTACTTCTTATTATATTTACTCCCGATTTTGATCTCTTTGCTTCTACTTATTATTTTTAATACCTTGTTTAGTTTGGACTCATTTTTATTATTTTTCCCAAGCTGTGCTCAGGGCATCTAAGAACACTCCTAGAGATTCTAGGACCATTAGCCCAGATGTTTAATATAAAGACCTAAGGATGCCTTTGATGCTCAGACCATGTGGTGTTGTCAAATACCAAAGGCTTCACTTGGAAATACTGTCGCAACCATGTAATACCAGGATCATACCAGGACAAGCAGATGCAAAGCAGGTACCCTAACCTCTGTACTATCTCTCGAGCCCCTAAAAACATTTTTTATTTTACTGGATTTTTTTTCTGAGATGGCCCGTGCTATTTTTGCTAGATGTAGGACTAAAACACAAAATAAATTTCTCTTACAATGTGAATACTATACCCTCTTTTAGCATCTGTTTTTAAAAATAAGCGTTAAGATTCTAATATATATTTTTAATTTTTATTAGCGAATCACTGTGAGGTACAGTTACAAACTTATGAACTTTCATGTTTGCATTTCATTTACATCCCTCCACCAGTGCCCATTCTTCTCCTCCACCAATGTTCCCAGTATCCCTCCCACCATCCCAAGACTCTAATCTAATTTTAATTTATTTTTTTTCTGTCTTCAAATCTCCTCTAGAAACTTTACTCTTGTTTGCTAAAGTTTTCCTCTCCATTTTGAGTTATTTTTATAATATTGTTACTTATCCTGCTTGTCACTCAATGAGCCTATTAGTCTGGTTTCAATCTTTTCTTTAATTCCAATCTTAGTGCTCATAATTTTCTCTATCTATACTGTTTATACAATTAAATTTACATACTTATATTTTCATTGTAATATTATTTTCATTTTTGTAGTTGTTTATTTTTATGTTTGTAGCACTTTTAGAATTTAAGGGCACGTAATATGTTCATTTTACCATCCAGTATATGCTTACTTTGTTAGCTTTTTGTCTTCATGAGTTAGTTCTGTTCATTCACTTTTTTCAGATAGCTTAACTTTCTTAAATGTTCCTAATTTTTTGTTTTCTTCTTATATTTGAGTTTGAAAGCACAAGTTTACCTTTGTGAAGATTCTCACCTTGATGTAGAAGTACATTATCTTTGTTCATTAGGTATGAGCTAGATTTCTTATATGGATTACACCTATAAACTTCCTATATGGATTACACCTATCACATGTATTTTGTAGAAATATTCCGAGATCTCTAACTTTAAGCATTTTCTGTCTCTTTGATCTATACACCAACCCCATCTGGGATACTCTGAAGGTAAATAATTATTCATGCACACCTCAATTCCAGTGAAGATCAGAAAGAAAAGCCAATATTCTATGAGGACCCATAAACATTTGCTTGTCTAGTTACATGTATATCTATCTCATGACTTCCCTTGCTTTTTATTTCTAACTGCTTAGGTACATTTGTAAGTGGTTTTGTTTTGTTTTGTTTTGTTTTTCCCCTAGAAGTCTGGGCTCAGACACCCACTCTGAACAATTTACATTGCCCTGCATTTCAGTCTTTTCCGTTCTGTACTGACGGCAAAACTTGATGTAAGCTTTTACTTGAAAACAGATAAATTTGTCTTTAAAAAGTCTCTTCAAATATGATCGAATATCCATTAATAAGTTTACTTTAAGAGAAGCCTCCCAAGAACTTGTATTATACTTTGTTTAGTGTTATATTCTTATTAATGGTGATACTACTACATGTAAATCAATAGTTTAAGAGAGACCATTATTGAGAAGAAAAGTTTCAATTGATATCAGATGGGGATTTAAATAGACTTAATGATAATGGCATATTTATAAATAGAATTTCTTCCCATAAGAAGCTGATATTAGTTTCATATAAGAAAGAAACTAATATTAGTTTCTTACATGTCTAACACTAGTGTTGTTATATCAGAAAACACATGTGGTCAGGATCCTGGGTGAACTTGAACAGAATATTACTTAGTGAATTCAATCTTTCAACCTTTTAAGAATATTTTGGTAAAATGCTACTTCAGTGGATAATCACCTGTAGTATAATGCAACCACTGGTAAAGCTAATACATAGACTTTCCTGGGCTTGTCAGAAGCCATACTCTGTTCAATTTGCAGTATTCTGCAGTGCACTATAAGCAACATTGGACAGGGAGGCGATTTTCTATTATTTGACTGGGGTGGGTGGAATAATTTTAATTGCTAAGAAATTGCATTTTCATTGTAAAGCAATTCAAGTTATAGCAGATTCATAATGCAGCTATTGTAAAAATGACATTTCAGTGACATTTCTGTGAGAAGAACATGGTGATTTTGCAAATGACATGGTGAGGGCATAGCAGTTACGCGAATAACACATTTTCACAATACGTGTGCTGGGAGCATAAATAATGATGATGGCAATAATATTAATAATAATGGCATTCAGTGAGAGAAAACCTTTTATCTCGGCAATTCCAAAGTTCCTTAACTCACACCTAACCACTTTACACTCCACTCAAATAATTGGTCCTGACTCTTTTTGATGGAAGGGAGCTAAGAAAGCAAGTGGTTGCCCAACTCTAGCAAATTAATGGCAAACACAGAATCAGAGCTCTATTTTCTTTTAAAAAGTCTTTGGGGATGACTCACCAGAATGAGTATCATGCAGAAACTGGAAATGATATTGCTCTCATTTTATTGTAGATGTATTTTCATCAGTTTTTTATGTGGGTTGTAGGTGAGCAATTAGGATCTTCTCTCTTTGTGTGCATAAAAGAAAATGTAGCATTGTTTTATTCCAGAATGAACTGAATTGCTCATTTTGAATATGTTTGTACAATACTCTAATAAGTTAAACAGGTAATCTGCTTTTGCTAGCCTGAGGGCCTATTATTCCCACAGTGATATGTCATCACCATTTTATTTTCACAATGTCATTATCATGTCATTAATATAGAAATTTTTCATTTTTCCTCTATACATATTTTAAGATAAAAATAGTTCCTTAGCAACTATGTTGTCAGTGATTAGAAATAAGGGTTGGAGTGACAACTGTCAGACTGCATGACACTCTTGGTCAGAGTCTTACAATATACTTTATGTTATAAATCAGAGAAAAAGATACCCTTTGAAAAAATGTCATAGCTTTCTGTTTTTGTGAGTTTATCTCAGTGTGGTTAAATCAAATTACATATTCAAATTTAAGAATTTGAATCAAAGCTCAATTACATTTTATTGATACGTTATATTTAAGCAATGTTATTTGGGTCAGATTTATTGCATTGCTTATGTATCGACCTAATGAAAATGACATTGAAGCCAAAAGCTCTCTCCTAAGCCTGAGAGAAGTGAGGTATGCAAAAACAACTTTCATAAATTCTAGTTTGGGTCTATGTAAGAGATGTTTTCTTTAACAGCCATTCAACTTTGTTGTGCTTTAACTTTGCATTGGAAGCATAACTTGAATGTTACCTAAGTATTATGACTTTGCTTTTTTGGAAGGGCAGATTTAAGTGTTTTTGATTTTAAAAACTAGTACTTTTTTTAGGTGCTGGAGCTGATTGTACAGTGAGTAGGGTGCTTGTCGCTCATGCAGTCACCCAACCCAGATTCTATTTCCACACTATAAATGGTCCCCCGAGCCCTGCCAGGAGTGTTCCCTGAGCACAGAGCCAAAGTAAGCCCTGAATGTAGGTGGTTGTGGTCCACTCCCCAGCCCCCTGTCAAAAATTTTTTAAAAGAAAACGAAAACTACCACATTTTTGTTTAAAGGGAATTGTCTTTACTAAGCAAAGAATAGACCGTTCCAAATTGATTTTATTACAGACTTGTTGCCACACCAAATACCAGAAAGCTAATGAATTCTTCTGGATCAGAAGCTATCATTTACATCTTTTTTTTTTTATCACTTGATCCTGTGATGTCAAGGCTTCAATCAGAATCCTGCCGTCTGATTTCATTTTCACAGGTTTCTGGTAGCATCTCTTCCATTTTGCCCAAACAGGGCTCCCCCACCTCTTGTCAGCATTCACTCATCAAATGACTAAGTGGAAAGGTGTATCAGTGCATGTTAAAGCTACAATGCAAATTTACTGCAGAACATTGACATTGTAACATCTGCATAGGAGTCATCTCCATGTCAATAACAATAAGTAATATCGCCATTTCTCTGTATTACAGAGTCAATAAGCTAAAGATGTGTCTGTTTCATTCTGTTGTTTCACAAAAACTGGTCTTTTTGTAAAACAAAAGGGAGCAAAGAAAGTATGATAAAGTATTTAAAGGAAAGCCTCAAATTCTTCACACAGTGGTTGGATGAGACCAGGGTGAGTTACAAAAAGTTGTCTGGAATTTAGGTAGAAATAATAATTAAAATATCACTGTATCACTGTCATCCCATTTGTTCGTCGATTTACTCGAACGAGCACCAGTAACATCTCTATTGCACTCAGCCCCGAGATTTTAGCAGCCTCTCCTTACTCATCTTTCCCAACAACTGAAGGTTCTTTCAGGGTCAAGGGAATGAGACCATATCGTTATTGTTTTTGGCATATCGAATACGTCATGGTAGCTTGACAGGCTCTGCAATGGGGGAGGAATACACTCGATAGCTTGCTGGGCTCTGCAAGAGGTATGTATATATCTTTTACTGTATTTGGTATATGAATACATTATGGGGAGCTTGCAAGGCTCTCCTGTGAGGGCAATAGACTCTTGGTAGCTTGTCAGGTTCTCCAAAAAGGAGAACAATGCTATTAGATGTCTTCTGGGAGCTTGGTTTTATAGTCTCTGAATTTTGGCTGTTGGTGGGATTACAAGGTTCCGGGGCAGTTTGTGAGTGTGGCTGCCAAGCTACTGGAGAATGGGGTTTCTGGATGGAGAAGGCTCAGTCCCAATCCAAGCAGGCTTGGAGATCTCAGACCCGGGTCCCACACACCTGGGTTCCTCAGCCAGTCCCTTCATGCATGAGGCTCCTCCTTCCATCAAATTAAAACATAATCTTAAAAAATAGAAACCCACCTAGCCTTCAGGTCTAATTTTTACTTTATTTAAATACTGTGGCTTATAAAGTTGAGTTTTATAAACATATAAACTTTATGAACAACTTATAAAGTTGTTCATAATACAGTTGTTGTAGGTATTCAATGTGCCAACACCAATCCCACCACCAGAATGACCTTCCTCTACCATGTCCCCATTTTCTCAATCACCCCCTAAGCCTGCCCTCTTAACATGCACAAAATAATTTAGTTTATATTTCTTGCTACAACTAAATGGCCAATGGAATTATTTAAAAAAATACTTCAGTAAAAGAAAATTTATTAAAATCATTATATCTCACCATGGGATCATTGAGTCCTTGTCTGAAGCCTTACTAAACTGTTTGTTGCTAGCTGAGCCTTCTGTTATCTGCCCAGCTCTGCACCAGATTCATGACAAAATCTCAGAGCTGCAAGCCAGGCTGCTAAAATTTGTAAGCACACTGGTCTTCAGGCTGAAAACTCTAGGGTGTCTTTGGGGGGTACAAAACCCTTACCCTGCTGAAGCCCTGACAGCCACACATACACCCCACAAGTGCCCCATACCAATAGTTCTACTCCACTGCTTTTCAGTTGATCTCTCTTAGATACACCAAACTGACAAAAACTCCAGATACACCAGATTTCAGGCTGAGAACTCTGGGATCTTTGGTGAGTGGGGGCTGGGGAATGGGAAGCCTTCCCCCGCCCCCACCTCTGTTCTTTCGGAAGCTCTAATAACCACACCACATCCCACAGCCACAGCCATGTAAACTCATATGTCCAGTTCGACATATCCTGGAGTTTCTAAAGTGCATGGCTCCAGCACCTCCAAATTTCACTATTCTGATATCTCAATAGAAGCACAGGGCTTGAGCAATAGCACAGCAGGTAGGGCGTTTGCCTTGCATGTAGCTGACCCGGGTTCGATTCCTCCACCCCTCTCGAAGAGTCTGGCAAACTACCAAGAGTATCCTGCCTGCATGTCAGAGCCTGGCGAGCTATTCATGGCCTATTAGATATGCCAAAAACAGTAAAGACGAGTCTCACAATGGAGACATTACTGGTGCCCGCTCCAGCAAATCGATGAGCAATGGGGTGACAGTGACAGTGACAGTGACAATAGAAGCACACTAAATTCAGTGGGAAAGTAACATAGAAGCCAACTAAGCTCAATAAACAAAATCAATAAAGTTATTAAAGTACTGTTAATAAGTGATGATGACAAGACAAATGGAAAGGTCAAACTTCACAGAAAACTGCAACCCCCCAAAAGAAAAAAAAAACAAACAAAAAATCTAAACAACCGTTTAGAAAGAAATTGAACAAAACCCCATGCCTTCAGAGCAACTAGAAAGTCAGTCTCTTTAACTAATATGGTGAAAAGAAAGTTGACAATTGGGTGCCTGACCAGGGAGCATAAACTCCCATCTGCAGTCACTCATCCCTGTTTTCAGCGCTGCCACACAGCCATAGAAGTGTTTTACTGAGACTGTGAGGTCAATCTGTAGCATCTTCATTTGTTCCCCGTGTAGGGAAACTTTAGGGGAGCCCCAATTATTCTATCACACTTTCTCTGGAAAGAAATGTTCAACAAAATCAAATTCAGACATTTTGCAACAACCTTGGAGTTGAGTAAAGGCAGCCCAAGCCTGAGAGAGATTGAGAGTTAAATGAAAGCTGCATCTCTTTTGAATTTCTTAGATAATATTTTATTTGTAAAGGGGATCTTAATGCTACATATTCAACTTTAACCCCTACCTCCAACTTACCAGACACCTAGACCAGAGAGGGAAAGTAATTTATCCAATATTAAGGCTCTATGGTTTAATTTAGGTGATTAATATTAACAAAGAGCATTTTGCCTAAATGTTAGGGAAATAATGAACGCTGGATAGAATTGAGAGACTGGAGAGTTAACGAATTAGATAATTACCAAAAATAAACAACAGCACTATTAAAATAGGTTTTCATCTGCTCATACTCTTCCTTTCCTGTTTCATAGTAAGAAAATGTGGTTTTCTGCCAGGGATCTTGGTTAGACCTCCTGTATAAAAGCATACAATTCTTGTACTGGTAACAGATTTCTCAATATGAGTTAGCACTGTAGACAATAGAACCATTTCCAATCCCTCAGGTGTTTCGATCAAAGAGCTCATTTTGGTGCTAGAAAAAGAATCCAGCCCTTGGCAATATATTGGCAGTGAGCCAGAATTCTATCACGCTGCTCCCTGACCTTGGCCATCTAGAGTTCAAGACCACTGGACAAAAAAGAAAAAAGGTTCTCCTGCTGAGTTTACAGGCCCACAGAATGGTGAAGTCTATATTGTATCAAGTCACCCACTTCCCTTTCTTTGGAGCCCAGATTCCTGCGTGTTCATAGGATGCCCTTGCTTTCATTTTGTGCAAAACCCTCCCCTCTGTTGTCTGGCTTCCTTTATTCTATCAGGGACAGCAGCTGCTGCCAGCCAGCCCACAGCACCGTTCTGAGATGCCTCAGGGAACAGCTGGAACTCTCCCAAGGGCTGATTTTACACTACTGAATTTGGTACCAAATATTTCCCACTTCATGGGAAAAAAAAAAATACGTTAAAGATAAAACCACTTAAAATTGGAAGTTCCAAAATGGACCAAATATTATTGTGAGAATTGCCCGCACTATTTATTTCCAGTCTATTAAATCAATTGTGGAGAAAGGGGGGGAGTATTTTCTGTATTAATGTATCATGTTTTTCTGTAGCTCAAATTGAGGTCACAGATTAGATTCACTGCCTGGGGTTGGGGGGGGGCAGGGAAAATTCAGCTTTCTTGTGTAGGAAGAGGAAATATTCTTGCTTCTCTTTAGATTCTAAATTATTTTTTCTTCACCTAACCCTCCCCCTCACTCCTCTACCACCAACCTTTTACAGCTCAGAGATCTTGAGCTGGAGATTTTTTTTTTAAATGGGGGTCTATGCCTTTAAAATCAGTGAAAGCAAATGGGTTTTAATAACCCAACAGGATCTTGGTCCATCATCACATTTAATCTGCATTATATCTCACTTCCTAATCGTTACTTCCATTCCAATTGTAAGCAGACAGGGTGGGTGAGTGAGACATTTCAGTTAAGTGCCAGCAAATAAGTTTGCCTTACAGCTGGTGAGCCCCCAACACACGTTCACAGTGCCTTATGGCCGTTTTCAATCAGATGATCCCATAAACTAAAAATAATCACCCCTAATACTAATACCTCTGCTCCTTCATTGTTGCTGGTCGCTATGGTGCTGCATTCGACTGTGAAGAATTCACCGCCATTATTACCCTCAGTGTCTCTCTCTCTGAAATGTGATCTAATTGCAGAATCCACACCTGTTCCACAGTTCAATAGAATTCAGCTTTGATGGAAGCAGACTTTCAAATAACACACAAGCACGCATACACACATACACACTTGAGCACACACACACACACACTCTCTCTCTCACACACACACAGACACACACAGATACCCAGGAGTTCAGTTGGGGTCACAAATAAAGAAATTAATAAAGAGGGCGAGTTTATCAGAAAATAATATTATGGAGAGGAGGGGGGGAGAGGCTGTGTTTTGTGGTCACTGGAAGATTGCTGATGGGTGCATAAATAAGGCATGCTGGAACATCTGTTCTTTGTTGTGCATTCAGCTTTTTAATGTGTTCAAAGAGCAGCTCTGACGCATCGCTGACTACCACTCCCCATCCGAGCAACATTTTACCAGAAAATAATAAACCTTCCTGGTGGGGTGCAGGGAGCCAAGGCATTCGGGCAATGCCATTAATTTGGAAATATCTCTTTTTCTGGGATTTTAAAATCTCTCTCCCTTTGAACATTGCACAAATTTGGGACCCAGCCTAGCATTCCTATTCCTAAACATTAAATCAGTCTGAATATCTATTCAACCTTTTTTTTAAAAAAAAAAAACTCAGCAAAGGAAGTAGGGGGAGGGAGTCAACTCAAAGTTTATACAGTCCCTCTCCCTCACCCCAGCCTTTAATTCTATTAATGCAAGTGCCCATCTATAGGGATTATTTTTAACATGTTCCAGTATTTATTTGTACTGATAAAATTCAGAGGCAGCTGAGGCCCCTGACAGTTGAACAATATTGGCTGGTTATTTTGATACAGTGTGGTAGGCAGCAAAAGATTAAAAAACGGAGCATCCTAAACTGAGGAAAACCAGCTTGAATTCTAAAATAAAATTTTAGCAGCATGGATTTCTCTTGCCATAGGCTATGAGGCTACTATGAATTTCAGATGCATTTCCTGAGCTGTCAATGAGGTGGAAAGATGAGATTGGCATTACGAAGATTTGTTGCGGCTCCATTCAGGGTAATTGCGAACGAAGGTAGAGCGACATTAAACCACCACCCAAGAAGAGCTGTTTATGTACATACAGTATAGAAACAGCTCGCCAGACAATCTGAGGACCAAGATGGGAATTTCTTTATGTCACTTTATTTGGCTTTTACATCTCTCCTTTTTTTAGGTCACAGCGCAGAAACACCGCAGTACCAATTAGCTATTGGAAGTTGCTTCCATAATAAGCTTGACTAAATCTTCTGAAAGGGAGGCAGGACCTTTTAAAGGGTACAGGGCTCTTATTTAACCTCTCTATGTCCAACATTCTCGCTTCATAAATATGGCGTTGCACTGGAGAGATAGAGAGTAGGGTGCTTGCCTTGCATGTGGCTGACCCAGGTTCAATCCCCATATAAAACCTCATATAGTCCCTGAGCACCACCAGGTGTGATCCCTGAGCACAGAGCCAGGAGTAAGCCTTAAGCACTGCTTCTGTGTGTGGCTCCAAAACAAAACCAAGCAAACAATCTTGGTGTCTAATTCTGGTCTTAATGCTTCGGTCCTCATCAGTCCTTTTCCACACAATTGTTACAATTTGAATGATGTCAACTCCAGTGGGTCAGCAGTACAGTAGATTTAGGGAAACTTTTGGATAGAGTACAGGAAGCCAACCTGGAACCTGTGATACCAAAGGATGTTTGTGATTAGAAAACTAACTTTTTAAAATTATGTCAGAGAAAATGAGGATATGGCTCAGCAGCAAAGTACTTGCCTTGTGTGCATAAGACCTGGGCTTTAGCCCAGCACTGCCAAACAAACCACACACACACACACACACACACACACACACACACACATCACCATTTTTCTCTTTGCAGGTCTTTTTGGATAACTGAGTGGGGCCTGGGGCCATTTTAAGGTTCAGTATCAAAATAGTACAATCAGAAGATAGTCGATATGTCACTTATTAAATCTGTTATTTTCAGTTTTAATTTTTATTAAGACACCATGATTTACAAAGTTGTTCATAACAGAGTTGGTTCAGTCATACAATGTTTCAGCACCAAATTCTACCACTCTGTGGGATCCCCTCCTTCTATCAATATCTCTAGGTTCCTTCCCGTTCCATGTAGCAAATCCTTTCCCACTTCCCATATTACAAATTTCTTTCACATTGCTTACTCCTAAAAAACTTAAAGGAATGGCAAATGAGATTATCAGAAAATAAATCCATACTCATCAATTGGTGATGATCGACTGATAAATGGTTTTTACCCATATAAATATCGGTTCATTATTTAAAATGTATAAAATTCCTTAGTAAGCGAAAGTAGTAACCATACCTTTCTTAGTCTAGTAGAGGGCAACCATATGTACTGTGAGTGCCATGCTCAGTGCCGTATGTTGGGAAGTTTCTCCTGTCCTTTAGAAAAGTTCTTCCAACACCTTTTGCAAAACCTGGTTTTCAGGCTATAAATTCCCTAAACTGTTGCCTGCCCATGAAGTTCTGTAAGTTCCTTCATATGTGAGTTATAATCTAACTAAATAGATTATTTCTGGTAAGGTGTTCATTTCATTGAGTTTTTGTATTTTATTCCTCCATACCTTTCTGGCTCACAAGATTGCATTTGCTAGATCTGCTGTGCATCGTGTGGGTTTTCCTTTGTATGTAAGTTCCTTTTTTGATTTGGCTGTACCAGTATCTCCCTCTATCTTTGGGTTTGTCATTTTGAAAACAATGTGCCTTGAAATTTTCCTTGTTGAGTCTGTTTTCTTTGGGATTCTTGGATCATGGTGCCTAAAATACTCAACTTTGGGAAATTCTTTTTGATGAATATTTTAGCTATGTTATTTCATTATATTTCCCTTCCTGTTCTTCAGGGACTCTGTCACGGTCACTGTCACTGTCATCCTGTTGCTCATCAATTTGCTCGAGCGGGCACCAGTAACATCTTCATGTGAAACTTGTTACTGTTTTTGGCATATCGAATACGCCATGGTAGCTTGCCAGGCTCTGCCCTGAGGGCAGGATACTCTCAGTAGCTTGCCAGGCTCTCCAAGAGGGCCAGAGGAATCGAACCTGGGTCAGTCGCTTGCAAGACGAATACCCTACCCGCTATGCTATCGCTCCAGCCCAGGGACTCTGATGATTGTAATATTCTTTCTCTTTAACTCATCCCATAGTTCTCTGGCTGGAGAGATAGCACAGCGGATAAGGCGTTTGCCTTGCATGTTGCCAGACTGGGTTCGATTCCTCTGCCCCTCTCGGAGAGTCCGGCAAGCTACTGAGAGTATCCTGTTCGTAGGGCAGTCTGGCAAGCTAACCGTGGTGTATTCGTCATGTCAAAAAAGAGTAACAACAAGTCTCACAATGGAGACGTTACTGGTGCCTGCTCCAGCAAATCGATGAGAAATGGGGTGGCAGTGACATAGTTCTCCAATATGTTGCTCTTCTTTTTAAAAGTTTCCCACCTTCAGCTGTTTCGTAGTGATTTCCTCCTTCCCATCCTGGAGCTGCTGACTCCTTTGTTCAGCTTCTGTTATTCTGCCATTTGAAGCTTCTGTTGATTTCTCTTATATCACCTACCACGGCCTTCATTCCTATTATCTCTGAGTGTAGTATTTTTTTTATCCTTTAAGTCTTATACTCTCTTGTGCTTTGCTGACTACACGTGCTATTATCTCTTTGGACTCAACATCTATATGTATCAGAGTATCACTAAAGACATTGAGGATTTACTGGATTTTATATCTTCAGAGTTATTGTTTCCACTCATTGAGCTTGGTTAGGTGAACTTCTACATGCCTTTTCTGCTGGTTCCCTAGTTTTCTTGCTGAACTGGGTAGAGTTGTAGTTTGACTCCCTAGAAGATGCTAAGGGATTTGGCTGAAGTTATTCTTGTCTTTCTTCACCAAATAGTAGGAAACATACCTGAGCAAGTTTCAGGAACTATCATGTGGATACATATATATGATGTATGTTGGATGTGGGGCTGCTGGGACCAATCTGGAAGGGAGAGGCTCTGCCCCCATTCTGGGCTAGGCCCAGTAATGTCAGTTATAGTCAAGCCTCACCTGGAAGGGCAGAGAAGCAAGCAGAAAGTTATGTTATTCTCAACTGCATCTTTACTGCTTGCAAATCTCATAGAATGGCAGTTTCTCAATGCTCAAATACAGTGACCACTTTTAGGCTGCATTACTTGATACTTAGGAAATTATCTGCTTGAAAGTTAACTGATTATTTGAGAACAAGTGTAGATATTAAAGACAATAACTATCTTAAAATATGAGGTCCATTTTATGCACATTTAGTGAGGATATATCATATACAAATGTTCTGGTTGTAACAATTGTCTAGTTAATACATTTTCATCACATCAGTACTTTGAAAAAATATGTTATTTATTAAGCATCTCTCTAAAACCCACTAGAAATAACTTTGAAGTTTATTTCAGGTGAAGATATATGTTGTTTTACTCAGTACAATTTTCTAGCTTAAGGATATTATGCAAAATGCATTTTATATTCTTTCCATATTCTATGAACCCCCAAATATTGCTTTGCACATGTAACTCAAGTAAAGAGAAGATGTGATACCTTTCTTACAGTATTTATGTGTGCTTCAAGTCTCAACTTTACCTTTTTTCTTTTTCTTTCTTTTGTTTTTCTTTTGGTTAATTTTCAAAAGAAGAATATTGCCATTATGACGAAGCTATACAATTCTGATACAGCGTGTGTGAAAAAAAAATCTCTTTCACCAAACACTGCTCTACAGGAGATAATAAAGCACACAGACATGGTTTCTGTCTTGGTAATTAAGGGTTATCACTGGTGTTTGCCATCTACTCATAATCTTCTCTAGGAATTGCTAACCTAAAGTGAATTGCCATAATCAAGATATTGCCAAGTTCTCAAGAGCAGCCTCAACTAAAGGGCCAAAATAGATATATAACGTTTGGTTTGTCCCTTCTTTCTAATTCAAGGCTATTTGGAAGTATCATACCACCTCAGCACTCTCAATGAAGTTGACTAAATGCCCATCTTCCTAATTGTAGGGAGCCAGAGCACATTGCGCATGTGCGCATGCGCATGATCGCGCATGCGCAACAACCACATTGCGCATGCGCAACAACCGCATTGCGCATGCGCAACGACCGCATTGCGCATGCGTGGCGAGAGCCAATAGAGCGCCACCTCATATGGGGTGATTGGCGATAGCCAATAGAATGAGTGCCACCCTATGGGGTGATTGGCGAGAGCCAATAGAATGAGCGCCACCCTATGGGGTGATGGGCGAGAGCCAATAGAAGATGAGCACCACCTTAGAGGCGGGGCAACCAGGCTATATAAGGACTGCCATTACCCGGGTTGTTGTTCTTTCTCCTCATGAAGTTAAGTGAATAAAATTGCTGCAGAAGGATCCTCAACCCGTCGTCTCACTCTTTGCTGGCGAAGGGAAATCGCGACGCGGGCCACGAACACTAATCTTCCTAATCTTTCTTTCCTTCCCTCCCCTCAGTGCATTTATCCTAAGATTGTTCCTTGTAGGATTACATAACTTCAGGTAATTTAGGTTTATTGGGTTACTCCCGTCACAGTGCTCCCATTCCTCTGTTTATTTGTACCTTCTTTCTTAGTGTTCTGTTAACTTGTAAATAATGTTTTTCTCCTCTCCTTGAATCCTTTGCATGGTTTATTCAGAGCAAGTCCTTTTTGTATGGACAAAGAAAGACATTTGATTGGCCTTGAATATTATTAATTCCCGGGCATCTGCTTTCTTGACTGTAGCTTCAGCTGCCCTTACTTCCTAGCATCCCCAAAGCAGGGTCCCAACGTGGGACAAGACGGACCCAGGGCAAGCGGTAAGTTATGTGCTACCCTGGCATCGAGATGGGCCTGGCCAAAGTGCCTCATTCTTAACTGTAAGTTAAGAGTCTGATCATGGACAAGTGCTGTCCTGATCTTAAAGTAATGATGAGACTAGGACCCTGCTAGGGATAGGAAAGACTAATCTGGCCTGGGCACTGTAGTCTGAGATTGAGATGACCCCAAGAGAGCAATTCTAAAAGTTTAATGCATCTCTTGCTATGCCCACACAAAACTCATATGTTTGTTGAACAAGGAGAAGAGAAACACAACCATGGGATTTCATCATTGATGGGTCCTGCTGAAAGCTTGAATTGTTACATTGTAGATTCCAGGCTCTGGCCCAGCCCAGTCTTTGGTATGTAAATCTGAGTGCTTTTCAGCCCAAGGAAGGCTTCGGTTTTGGTTCTATATCTTCTTTCCGGAGGCTTAGATTATTGGCCTTCAGATACAAGAGAATAATGTTGCCTCAATGTTCTTCCTGTAAGATCTTTTGGTGCCTTTGGTGACTGTCAATGTATTGCACCATGAGCAAAAAGGGGTTCCGAGAGAGAGACATGGGGAAGGAGCGAGACTAGGAAGGAGCATCCTTCGCCTTTCCTTGACCACCTGCCGTCCTGATCCAGTCCATGGAGAGCCTTAGTTTTTGCTGAAAAGTAACTCTATATGCAGCACCATTTCATTCATCTTCTAAAACCTCCTCTAATCATCACCATAAACAAGTGCAAGAGAACTTCATTATCTAATATTTTGTGTATAAACTATTTTTATTTATAATCATCTGGCTTATTACTTATGTAATATTGATTTTATTATTTGGTTAACTTTTCTAATTTGTGAAATTATTCATATGACTTGAGTTGGGATGGAAGACCTCATTATTTTCTCCATTAAAATTAATTGAGGTTGGAGAGATAGTAGAGTAAGGCATTTTTCTTGCATGCAGCTGATGAGGTTAAATCCCCGGCACTACATATGGTCCCTTGGGCCTTGCTGGGAGTAATCTCTGAGCACAGAGTCAGAAGCAAGTCCTCAAAAGTACAACAACAACAAAACTACAAGTTTTGTTTTATTTAAATGCCATCATAAGACATCAAGACGTAGGGAAAAATTGAAGTTGTTAAGTGACAGCTAAGTATTCTTAGAACTGACTTTCAAATGCATATCAGAAGGCCTAACCTTAAGTGACTTCAACCATCAATAAAGACATGTCCTCAGAACTGTGAGATAGCTTAATGGGTTAGCTCATGTATCTTACATGCCTGAGGTCCATGTTCGATACCATGTGGCTTTGAGCACTACTTGGTGTAATTCTGGTAGTCCCTGAGCAGAATCCCATTGCTCGAGCCCAGCAATAAACTTTGTGGCTCTTTTGGCCAAGTAACTACAAAAATAGTTTCTATTTTTTTTTCCTGAAAATTGCCTGGAAATATAGCCCCCCCCAAAAAAAATTAAAAACAAAACATATTTTCTCAGTAAGTACAAAATCTAGAGGTAGGAAATTTCCTGGGAGGATAACTCAATAGCTCAATGTCATTAAGGACCCATTTTTTTCCTTCTCTCCATGACGTCATGCTCAGTTTATCAACGCTATTTCCTGTGATCCTCAGATGACTGTGACCCTCACAGGCAATAATGTCAAAGCCTGGAGAGGAGGAGAGAGCATGGCCTTTCCCTGGGTTCAGCTTTAACTACAAGAAAAACATTTTTTATAAATTCCCTTATTAATTTGATGTCTTATATCTCTGACAAAACTTTTTGTCATGCTTATTCATAAACCAATTGAAGGAAGAAACAAAATTACCAAGATTATCTTAGACCAATCAGTGCTCATCTTTTGGAATTGGGATTGGATCTATCACATTCTGAAACATAAGCCTTTCCAATACTGGCACAGATTTGAGATTGTGTTAGTGATCAGAAGGGAAAAATGACTAAGGGGGTGAAGACAATGATGCTAGGAAAGCTTCTTCCATAACTTGCCTTCATTTTGTGAGTTTTTTTTTTTTTTTTTTTTTTTTTTTTTGCTTTTTGAGTCACACCCAGCGATGCTCAGGGTCACTCCTGGCTTTTGCACTCAGGAATTACTCCTGGCGGTGCTTGGGGGACCATATGGGATGCCGGGGATCGAACACGGGTCGGCCGCATGAAAGGCAAATGCCCTACCCGCTGTGCTATCGCTCCGGCCCATCATTTTGTGAGATTTTAAAATTTAACAGTACATTGTAATTAACCCTATGCAAATAAATAAAATCGTGCAGTAGAATAGACATTTAATATTTAACTCTATATACAATTAATGTATTATTGTTGAAAACTTGTGGGGGTCTGACTTTTTTTTTGCTTTTTGGGTCACACCTGGCAATGCTCAGGGGTTACTCCTGGCTCTGCACTCATGAATCACTCCTGGAAGTGCTCGGGGGACCATATGGGATGCCGGGAATCCAACCTAGGTTGGCCATGTCCAAGACAAACCCCCTAACCACTGTACTATCCCTCCAGCCCCAAGGGGTCTTACATTTTCATTTTAACTACTTTAAATTTTTATAGAGATATTATTATTAGGTTTATAAGACTGTATTTTAAAGGTATAATTCCATGTCTTTTCATAGTATATGAATATATTCAGACAACACCCAACACCAAAGTTCTAGTGTTTTCTAGAATAGTCCATTGGATTCCTAGCCTCTTAAATAACCCTCTCTTCTCCTTTATTCCGCAGTGATCTCCATTCTATCTGTGGTCTGAGTCCAAGACTTCTTTTTTTTTTTTGGTTCTGTCTGCTCCCTTCCTTTGCTTCTCTAGACCTACATATGAATGAGATTATCTGGAAGTTTATAAAGCTGTTCTGGTTTACATTTGAGTTTCTATGCTCACTCAGAGCTTATATAATTTTTTAAGATAAATGACTAGAATTTGGAATTTTGGGTGAAATGATAATGCATATTTTTAAAATATTTGATCTAAATTTTATCTGATAAAGTCTTTATGAAATATTATAGTCTTTATACCATCTCTAGCACTGGGGAAAGATCATTTTTTCATTAGTATATATTTAACTACTATGAAAAATATTTTATTCTTTAAAAAGTAAAAGTTATAATTGAAAACGTATGATATAAAAATAGTTTAAATGCCCAAAATATAAAAAAGGATCATAGTAGAACTACAAATATCATAGTAAATGGATTATAGTAAAACTTTGTCTTATTTTTGTCCCCTATCCATCCAGTTTCCTTGTACATAAGCAATTGTTTGTTAGGTAAAGCTACTCAAACCTAGTGTTTTAAAAAAATATTTATTATTTTTCATTTTATAGGTTGGCACACTATCTTTAATGATAGTTTTGTCTGTTTATTCATTTGGCTCTATCAACTGGAGTGTTGGAAAATCCAATATGGCCTTGCACATGTCTCTGGCAGTTGTGAGCTGTCAACTGGGGATCTTAAGTATTCTACCCATTCCCTTACCATCCAGTAAGAAGGACGGGGCTTCTTCAGAGCCCTGGCAATTACAAATTCCAAGAGAGTAAAAATGGATGCTGCAAGACCCATAAACAGAGTGCCTCGGAAGTTATATAAGATTATACTGGCTGCCTTCTATTGGTCGAAACAAGTCACAACAGTGACCTAGATACATAGGGAAGGCTAGTTTTCACTTTTAGATGAAAGGATGTAATAGTGACTAAGTGACAATACTTGGCTAATGGTATATAAGCAATATAAGTATAAGCAATATGAGTGGCTTCCCAGATGTGTTCTTAAAGAAAGGATGCTTACTGTTCCTTCCCATTTGTTCTTCCCACTATACAGAACTTCCTGTTTGACCTTATTTCTCTTCTGGTCTCTTCCCAATTTCTCCTATACTTTCTTCTTTCCACTAGCCTGTCTCCATCTCTCTTTAGAACAGTGAAGCAGGTGACTTAGAGAACTGCTCTTTGGTTATATTCCTGAAAATATATAAATAATTATGATTTGGATTTTATATGTCCAAGTTATGTCTAGAATTATAAATTCAACAGTACAAACCCTGATGAAAACTAAAGGTTTTTTTTTATTAGAAAGAAAATTCTAAAACTTTATGTGGAGGGTGAGAGTAAAATTATTTTAATTGATTATTGAAGTAGAACTTTATGTGATTTAACTTGTATGCCTAAAATTCTCGACAGTTATGTGTTATCTTGAAAAGCAGAAATGGAATGCAATTTACCAATAAATGAGTATATTAAACTCTTTGAAATATAATCCAAACTATTATCTGCATTTATTCTAGCCATGTAGTTTCTTATGTTTTCTTAGAAAGAGAAATGATCATTACCAAAATACAATAAAATAAAAATAAATTAATGGAAAAATTTCTGAACATACACACATAATTAGAAATTACTTGAGATACATGGTTGGCTGAAAATTGGCAAAATTGAAATAAATGGTTCATTATTAGGCACTTAACCCCTATCTAAGAGATATTAAGTGAATCATCACATTTAAATAAAAAACACAAAACCTGATGATCTATTTTTAAAAATTACCTGCTTCAAAGAGCAAATTTTTCTCTCAGTGGCCACCCAAGTGTCATGGTAATGAATAAACTGCAATATTAAAAGAACTTCCACATCTTAAAGTAAAAAACAAAAACATCTTCTATTTTTAAAAAAATTATGTGAATGGATTTATGATTCTTAATGTTTCAATAAGTTAAGTGTTGGTCTTTGTGATGAAAGATTCAACTGATTTACAAAATTTTAAGTGTATGAGTGTGTTATAATAAAGCGTTAGCCATTTGAGTTGCTCCCATAAGATATGATTCTCTGTTGAGGCTATAATTCTTACTATAGTTCCTTCATGAAAATTCAAAATGCACTTAAAATTCTCCAAGATGTCCTGGTCTATGGAATTTGACTTAACCCAATCTATCTTATCCCCCAGATAATTCATTTGTTCTCAGTCATTCTACAGCTCAATATTTATTGTGTATTTATTATAGAACCAGCACTTTGTAAGTAAACAGTTAAAGCATAATCATCATCTTTATGGAGCATATATGGAGTATATATATGGAGCATATATATCTTTATGGAGCATATGTGGAGTATATATGTACATGTGCATATATTGATACAATGCATATATAAATATGTATATGTACTTATATGTGTATCTATACATGTATCTACATATGAACATACATATATATCTGTGTATATGTGTGTATATATATAATAATTAGGTGCCATAATTTTAAAATCTGCTACCGATCATGTTTGAGGTATTCAATGTTTCAACTCCAAACCCATCACTAATGTCATTGTTCGTCCCCCAATAGCTCAAGTTTCCCTCCTTTTTTCTACCCTGCTTCCTTAGCAAACTATTTTTTTAAAATATCCTTATTATGGGCTGGAGCGATAGCACAGTGGTGGGTAACATGCTTACATTACTGTTGGCTTTTGTGGTTTTAGTGTAGATTGTTACCACACCTCCACATCAACATAACAACCAAGACCCTTGACAAATAAATGCCTTTATGTTATCACCAGTACACCTCTTCATCATTCCTCCCCTTATTTCCCCTCCTTCCTTGACATTTTCATTTTTTATCTAAGACCAAGGGTTTACCATTATTTGATGTAATTGTGGGACTTACATTTTAAGGGTGGGTCTGTGAATTAACAATGGAATTAAAGACAGACTTACAGAAACATGCAGAGTTCTTGTAATAAACCCAGGAAGAAAATGACTAGGTTTATGTTATGAAGAATATAGGATTTAATTAATAAGAAAAAATGAACAGGGACATCCTCTTGAACTTGTAATGTGTGGGCTGGAAATATGTCCTTGCACTTCCAGAAAAGCTGTGCTGAGGAGAAGAGCCCAAGATAAAGTTGGAAGGTAGACAGAGACCAGATCTTGTGAGATTCTGTTGGTCATAACTAAACTTTAGATTTTTAATAGAATTTATTTTGTGGTGCTGGTGATTGATACCAGGCCTCACATACACAGATGCTCTACCTTTGAACTATATTCCTGTGGCTAGAAATGCACATATTATTCTAATAGTAAAGGGAGGCAACTAAGGAATATTAATGGAGTAATATAACCTGCTTTGTATCTCAGTGTAGTATATGATATTTAAAAATGGCCTTTTGGTCCAGAGAGGTAATACAGGGGTAAAGGTGCTTATCCTGCATGTGACTGCCTCTGGTTTGATCTCCAGAACATCTTATGGTTCCTTGAGCACCATCAGGAGTAATCCCTGATAACAGAGCTAGGAATAAGCCCTGAATATAGTTGGGTGTAGTCCAAAGACAGAGCAGAGCAAAAAAGGCCTCCAAGTTCTATATTTTGTCAGTAGGATGGTTAAAGCCATTATTTTGAAAGCAAATATGAGGAGTAGTTTTGGGAAATATTAGGAGTTCTCATGAGACATTCAGTTTAATTGAATACTCAGCACAAGGTAGACTTTTTTTTATAAATTAGGATAAATCATACAACATGAAATAGGTACCAGAGAGATAGCACAGGGGTTAAGGCATTTGATTTGCATGTGGCCAATCTTGGTTAAATTCTTTGCACTTTATATGGTCCTCCTAAACACCGAAAGGAGTGACTCTTTAAAATAGACTGAGGAGTAAGCCCTGAGCACTGTCAGTTGTGACCTCCAAAACAGCAAAAGCAAACAAAAATAGAACCTGAAAGCACATCGACACAAAAAGTTCTACTTACTCCCAATGTTTAGTGCAACTTTATTTACAATAGCTAAAATATCAAAGCAATCACAGTGCCCATTAAGAGATGATTGTAGAGGTCCCAGGGAGATAATCTGATCCACTGGAGCATGTGCTTGCATGCAGGAGCCCCATGTTAGATCTGCAGCTCCACATGTTCCCCTGAGTACTTCACTCAGAATGCCATAGACAGGCATGGTACCCAAACCAGAGATACATACAGACATAAAGAGCAAAGGTAGAGAGACAACTGTTTAATAAATATGTGATACATTTATACAATAGAATATTACTCAGTTACAAAAAAATGGAAATTTTTCATTCATAGTAAAATGGAAAGAGCATGATTTTGCTCATGTCATTAATTATAAGAAATTTATAAAAATATAAATCAGTGGAAATTGATAACAAGTAAGATTACGTAAGGAGAATGTATCAGTAGGAGAAAAAGTTTGGAAAGTGATGTCAACTGCAAAGCAAATGAACAAAAACACGACATATTAAAAAACATGCCTCAAAAGAAAAAATATCCAGGACAATCTAGATCTCAAACTTTTCCTCCTAACCATTATGATACACAAAATGAAAAACAAAGTGGTCTCTAATTGCAAAATACCCAAGCAACTACACTATTAATCCTGGATCATAGACTGCGAACAAATTGGTAAGTGAAGATAGAAAAGTAGAAAGGAATAATCAGACTTTATGGGATTAATCTATTGGAGGATTGAATCTAGCTGAAGAATTTCAGGTGATTGAGAAATAGAGTAAAGACACAGGGGGAAAAAAACAGCCTCAGAACAGATTGTTTCACTATCAGAGTTGTAGAAATGTTTAGTGACGAGAATATATAGAATGTAATAACAACCACATGGTCAAAAAGTTGCTGAGGAAGTCAAGGAACTGAGAATTGGGGCTCGTGTATTTATAGCAGCTAAACAGAATGATGAACACAGTAAACTTTTGATGATTACTAAGCAAGGGGCTCACATGTGATGTGTGAATTAGGGAAAATGATAAATTAATAACAGAGACCACGAGAAAAAGGAGTATAGGCTAGCCAAATGGTAATGGTCTTAAAGAAACTTTGGGGCTAGGTAGGATAGAGGAGGGATTAAAAGTATTGGGGAAGGGGTAATGGAGAGCTCAGAGAACTATAAAAAGGGAAAGTTTTCTCTGGAGATAGAAGTAGAGGGAGAGAAACTTACAAGTGAAACCAAAAACGAGAAGCCGTGCAGATGCAAGGCTATGCAGGCTATGGAATTTTAGGCATAACTGTCACAACTTGCCAGTAAGTTAGGGGTGCAGATGAGAAAAACAGAGATTCAAGAATGAAGAGGAAGAAATAAATCTTGGCATTCTCTGGCCTATCTAAGTTTCAGCGAGTACCTCTACAATGAAGCATGAAGAAAGAATGGTAAGTAGGGTGGGGCTTAGATGGAACTGGCAGAAAGGAAGGGCACCGTGATGACAGATAGCTACAGAGGTTCCAAATTGGTATTTAATGCCATAAGCAGGACAAAGGGCCAGCATTAGTTCTCCCTAAAGTGGATGACACCTCCAGGTAGAGAGTGATGGGAGTGGATGGTCTCCTCATTGCAACTGGCATACATTCTACTTATTTGCTTAAATATTTTAGAAACTGCAGGGTGATGGTTTATTCTTGTTTTGTTTTTTACTGAAAAGTGGATAGGCAGTTGGCAAAATACATTTCAGAGCTTCTAGTTGGGATAAATCTTGGAGCATGGTTGCATATTTCTAATATTTTCATTCCTAATGTTTTCTTCTATTAGATGGCAGCTTCTTGGATTGTGCTCGAGCTATATGAGGCTGTATGGAAACAGTTTGCACACAGAGGAATGATGACGGTATATAGCATCATGGGACCAGACTTAATACCCCCAGATGCTCATTATGTTGAAACAACTGCATAAAATACAAGACGGATTCTTGTCACTCGTCCTATTTACCCTCCACACACACACACACACACAAAAAGTGGACATTCCACAGAGGCACGGAATTCAATTTAAAAGTGATGGCAGAGTCAAAGCAAAAACTTTATTACATATACCACTGTTATGTTGAACAAGCATAGCTTATTGGCTGTAATCATAAAGTTCCTTTACTTTTTATGTACTGTTCATTTAAAATGTATACTGTGGGGCCTCGCCTTACCCTTGCATGAAATCTAGGGCAAGCCCCATGGCTTTTTCTAGTCATTTTAGATCATCAAAACGTCCTTAGTTCTCCAAGAGACAAAAAGAAGTTTCAGGTCTAAAATTAATATCTCCATTTCATTATAATAATAAATGGCGGTGATGGTTATGTCAGTGATGATGATTGTAAGAAGGGAAGTCTAAGAAAAAAGCAGCAGTTGGGTACTGCAAAACAGTACAGCATGGAGGGTGTGTTTGCTTTACAAAGCCAATCCAGGTTCCATCCCAAACATCTCATTTGGTCCCCCAAGTCCCACCAGGAGTGATTCCTGAGCTCAGAGCCAGGGTAATTCCTGAGCACTGTGGGTGTAGCAAACAAACAAATATATTAACAATGCTTCTAACTTGATACTGCTATTAAAGTTTCTAGATTATTTAATTTGTCAAATTTAAGTGTATTAGTACTTTTTAAAAATCACTGGGAGATGCCCCCTATGGCAGACATCTCTTGTGTCTTACTTTATGTTTTGACTCAAGTGCTCTTTGCTTCCATCTCTGTGCAAACCACAATGTGTAGTGTAATCCGGGGCTGTCTTTCCTCTGGCACACTGTACACTTCTTGCTTTCTGCGCTGAAGATTTATTGATGCAGCTGGGTAGGACAGTTTTGGAACCTACTTGAAACTCACATGCAAGTTTGAGGGAGTTTATGGCCTGGCATAAATTTTCTTTTCCCTGTCCCTCATGTGGATAATTCTAAGACATTTTATATTTCAACAGGTCATGGTGATCTTGTTTCCCAATTGCCTGTATTCCAACTCAATAACACCCACTTACATAAGATTTCCTCCTTTTGTGTTCTTCCTTGCCTGTTTTCCACACTTTTTCAGAAACTTGTATGCAAAACCTTGTCTTGAGCTCTGCTTCTGAGTAACATTTACAAATATAGATACAAAATAAATGGGTAGTACATTGGGTAGCGCACCTGAATTACACGCAGCCGACCCAGGTTCAATCCCCAGCATCCCACATGATCCCCTACAAGTACCCAGAAGTTGTTCCTGAGTTCAGAGCCAGGAATAAACCGGAAATATTTCTGGGCATAAAACCAGACCAAAAATAATCACTTACAGTATCATTCTTGGGAGTCTAAAGTGACCATTTGGGATGCCAGGGTTTGAACCCTATTTGTGCATGCAAGGCAAGTGCCCAATGCACTGTATTATCTCTCTGGCCCCTATTTTAAATTTCTTCATACTAGTATGAATAAATTTATTTATGTTAATGAATTTTCTTTATGAAATGAATAGAGCATTTGTGGGCAGAGTAACAAATACTACTTAGACATGTGCCAACTATTTATACAAAAATTCCTCTTTTGTATAATCATCAAGGACAATATCTGAGATGACCCTAGTTCAGGACTTTGTCTTTGCGATAATCTGTTTCTGACTCATAGAAAAATCACAATTCCTAAAGCATAACCAACGAAACAAACATAAGGAATCAAACAAAACAAAACAAAAAAAAAACCTGTGCAATTCAGCTTAGTTCTAACATAAATTCCTTTCTTTTACCATCAGTAGTCTTTTAAAATATTAAAGGAGTGAGGAAGACAGAACCATTATAACTATGACACCTAGGTCAGAGGACATTAATTGAACTCTCTGATTTCACTAAAACCCATTCTCAATATCTCTTCGCCTTGATTTTTTTTTTTTTTTTGCTTTTCGGGTCACACCCAGCGATGCTCAGGGGCTACTCCTGGCTTTGCACTCAGGAATTACTCCTGGCGGTGCTTGGGGGACCATATGAGATGCTGGGGATCAAACCCGGGTCGGCCGCGTGCAAGGCAAACGCCCTACCCGCTGTACTATCGCTCCGGCCCCTCTTCGCCTTGATTTTTAAGGCAGGTGAAATGTATTACACACTGACTGCTCTCTCAAATATATTTTGTCTTCTAATTTGTTTTCTCCTTAACTTATCCAATTTTTTGTTGAATAAGGGTAGATTATCAACTAAGATTATAAAATCAGTATAAAAACTTCCTTTACAAACCCTACATCAATATCTACTCCTGGGATTTTGAATATGACCTCAGTTGTCTTAGAATTTCAGCTAAAAATAATTTCAATTTTGTAGTATACATCTTATAAAGAACATAATCCTAATGAGTCTCTGAATCTCCAAGTTCTGGATAACAAGTGTACACTTGTTTGACTCTAATGAACTTTGTGGTGTAGATGGAATATGGACAGAGATGGAGAGTTCCTTGTTAAGGGAAACAAAACTTTAATCAAAAGGTCACTCTGAATATTAGTAACTAACTGGTAAACAAATAGGCACTAAATTAGTGATTTGTGGTGACTCTGCTAACATACAAATTTTTTTATTCTGTGGGTGACTGAAAACATAATCATCCTCTCATGTAAAGCTGTTTTCACAAACTTACCATGACTCTTTCTGTATTTGGGAGACTTGAAAAAGAAAAAAAAAGTGATCAGTCTGATGAAGAGAGAATGGGGAAATAAATAGGGTAATTATGATCTAAAGTAAAAAATACTACTTAGACATGTGCCAATTATTTCTGCAAGAATCCACAATTTATGGAAAGAAATCTCAATGTTTATATATTGATCAGTTTTTATTCATACCAGAAGAGAATACTTTGTAATAAATATTTCTCACTGATTTGGAGAAAAAGTGCATTCCACTAAAGTGTTAGATTATTACTTCATCTCAACATCTCTTATTTTTACCACCACAACAAAAACAGCTTATGTGAAGAAAATATTGTACTGTGTAAATCTCTTCATGAATGAATGAGTCTGAAAAGGGAGAGAATTGTCCAGGTTCTGTTTACTATCAGGCTATTCATGTTCATGTATTGTTTGAAATGAAAGTGGATTTGTGTAATTCTAACACCAAGACCACTGACAAAGATTTATATGACTTCACCACAGTGAGTTGACTTTTCTTTGAATAATGACAGTGAATAATGTTGCCCCCACCTTAGGGGAAGCATTTTTTTTTTAATCTTATCCATGTTTTACGGAAGGTGATCTTTGGTTCACAGAATTGTGGAAGTAGAAAAACAACTTAGACATCATTTCATCCTTTCCTTCATATGAATTAGAAAACTAAGAAGAGAGCAATTAAAATGAAGCATGCTGGATAATGGCAACGAACTATCTAGAACTCAAATCTCCTAATTCAAAATCTAGTATCCTTTGTCTTGTAACATGCTGTGGAGAATTACACAAATTAGTTATTTATTTAAGGCTAAAGAGACATCATAACATTGCTCTCTAAAGTAGACTTGTGCTTATTAAAATATGGTGGAGAGTTCAAGATTATATAAGTAAAACTTTTTACTTTTAAAAAGAAAAAGTAAGCTAGATTTTAGTTTTTATGTAATATATTATCAAGAATTTGTTAACCTTTGTTTATATTTCACACAGATTGTGTAAATGATGACCTAAAGCCATGGTTCATTAATAAGAATGAATTCTTATTATTCTTGTCATCCATGGTCAGAACCATAATTATTATCAGAAGCTGGTACCCTAAGATGTTTTTAAAGATATATCAGCACTGATCTATAGTATATCATTAATGTAATGATAGTATAACTTAGAGAACAATGTTTTATTTTTCCACTCTACTTCCCTATTTTGGATAAGATGAAAATGTATCTTTATCACCATCACTTGTCACTTGGTGTTGCAGTGATGTCCCTACCTTTGAATATAATTTTGGACATCATCATGTAAAGATGTCATTTCAATATCTGTAGGTAGATAAAGAGTGACAAAAATAACTTTGTTGCTTGAAGAAACTCTTACACATCAGCCCATCTATAGACACAGAAGACAGAATAAATAAAGAGAAAACAATGATCTGTCACCCTGAAAAATAAAATATTATATCTCCTAGAAAAAATGGGACATTATATTAAATAACAAAAAATTCGTCTTTTTTTATGTAAGTGTGGACTTCACTTTCTAAGAGCAATGGTTTTTATCTTAGGTGGTAAGTATATCAGGTACGAGAGGGTATTCGACTGAGCATTACAGAAGTCTAAAATACATTGCTATCACACATGATAAAGAAACCTTGAAGGGGACCAGGATTTTATGCCATTGCATATCATTGCGCAGTCTGATGAAGACTTCCTTAAGGTTATATTAGGCAGAAAACAACTCAGTCTGAGCCAGAGAGATACTAGAGCAGGTAGCGCACTTGCTCTGCACGTAGGTGACCCGAGTTTAATTCCCAGCACCATATATGGTTCCAGGGGCCACACTGCAGAGCCAGGAGTAAGCTCTGAACATTATTGGAGTGGTCCAAAAACAAACAAAAAGAGAAAAAAATAATAATCATAAAAACCATGAGAAAAACATAATCCACGATCTTCTTTCTTCCTAAACCCACTTTTTTATGAGAGTTTAGGCCACCAATCCTTGCTAAAATCAACCCCTGTGGAATAACTATAGCAGAGAGACATTGGGATATCATTCTCTCTTTGAAGGGAAATAACACAGGAACCGAGGAGAGGAGCATCCCTAGGGGAATTCTATAAATAGTTTATGTTTTGTTCCCCAAGACCAGTGATTCTCCATCAGGGATGATTTTTCCCCTAAGAGATCATGGACAATACCTGGAGTTTCTTGCTTATTTCTTTGTTGGATTTCACAACTTGGGGCAAGATGATGCTGGAAGCCAATCGATAGATTTGCACCCTTATTTAAGTTCTTTGACTTTTGCCTTAATTTTCAACCTCTCCATAGAGTGTGTCTACAGAGTTATGTCTATATTGTCTTGTGCTTATTGAGCAATGGAAGATGATTAGCAAGGGGCAGAATGGGAAAATGTAGTTTTCAAATATCACCCCTCCTTGAGGCTTATGCAATGATAGAAATATCACAGCTAGGAGAAAATTTCCCAGTTTCAGAGGATAGCTGTATAAACTGCCTCATTTATTTCTTTCTTGTTTCTGAGCCTGAGCCCGCATTTCTATATATTCTAGGAGTCATCTGTAAACTGAGTTTTCCCGATTCCTTTTCTCAATCTCTTTTCATTAAGTATGTCTTGTCAATTGGTGGCATTGACTGGGCACTGGTGTGAACATGGGAAAAGAATCTTCTTCCTGTTTCCAGATCCTGCTACATCTCAACAGCAGCATAGAGCAGCTTCCTAGGCTTCTGTTAGTGTGTTAGATTATATATAGCATTGTATTACTGTCATTCCATTGTTCATCAATTTGCTTGAGCGGCACCAGTAATGTCTCCATTGTGAGACTTAACTGTTACTGTTTTTGGCATATCAAATATGCCATGGGTAGCTTGCTAGGCTCTGCCTTGCGGGCAGCGTACTGTCAGAAGCTTGCCGGGCTCTCTGAGAGGGGCGGAGGAATCCAACCGGGGTCAGCCACGTGCAAGGCAAACGCCCTATCCTCTGTGCTATATGAGGAAGGCACATAAGGTAAGCAGTGATTAGAGGGCCCAGAGTGGGGACAGAGCAACAGCACAGCAGGTAAAAAGTTTGTCTTGAATGCAACAGACCCAGGTTTAATCCTGGGCATTCCATTGGGTACCCCAAGTTCCAACTGGAGTAAGTTGATCCCTGAGAACAGAGAAAGGAATATCTGGGTGTGACCAACAAGAACAAACATGGGCACTGGTGAAGGGACTAGTGTTAGAATAACACACGTCAGAAACTCGATCCTAAAGATTTTTATAACTTTGTAATTCACGGTGATTTAATAAAGAAAAAGTCCAAGAGACGGGCACATCCCATCATGCTTGATTCACTGGAAATTCAGTGCAAGGGTCTGAGGATACAGCACTGCTCACGCAGGACTGGCGGTGGGGGGCGGCAAGGGGGTCACCAAAATCACCCTGGTCATGAGACCCCAGGCCCTCAATCTCTAGCTTTTAAAGACACCCAGTCTTGTGGCACTACTTTACCAGTATCACGATCAGCCTTATGGCAGCGCCCTTTTAGATAAGGGCTCCAGCTGGACCCCGCCTCCTTGGAAGCCTATCATCATGCATGTGGCGTCCCTATTGCTCAGTACCAGAGATCCTTCATCTAAATCACTTGAGTCTTGTGAGAAAAATTTTTCCTACTGGTTTCCTCAACCCTAAGAATAAGATTTGCTTAGTTGCAATCATTTCAGGCCTTTTATGTTCTCTATCATAAACTGTATCTATCAGTAAATATCATAGACTCTATCGGTCTTCAAAACATTTTTTTAGATTATATCGATTCCATGAACACCCTCCATACTTCTACTTTCCAGAACAAACCCTGACAGATATGTGACAGATATACCTACGGGAGCGCTAAGAGTAATAGGACAGCAGAGTAGAGTCAGTGACACTGAGTGGTCTACTTGGAAGGCCTCCATGATGAAGTAATATTCTTTTCTTCCCAATACATCTGTTGATACTAATGTGGAGAGGCTAATACTTACATTGTTTTACTGAATCAGAAGTGTTGGTTCCTTATCTCTTTGGCACAGAGAAGGAACTCTGAGGTTAGTCATCTTTTCTCTTGTATGGAAAGAAATGGAAGATATCTTAACACTGAGATAAAGGGGAGCATTTTCCTGAACTTATATCTTCTCATCTCTTTGGACTCATAGCTATGGTCACCCTTGAAAAAGACATTTTCTGACAACAGGCTAAAAAAAAAAACAAACATGTAGAGCTCAGAGTCTTCTGAGTAGGTATAGGATGAAGGCAAACCTGCCCTGTCCTCACACTAGTGAGGCCACCACATATATGTCCCTTTGAGTGAAGGAACTGCTGTAATTTATTTAGTTTACCAGGAACAGTAAGTTTACCTGTACAAGGGCAATGCATACATTCATCCTGGAGAACCTATCATTCTCCAGTGTTTGGAACTGTATGACTCATTTGGGTTTCAAAGATGTCCAAATGTGAAAAAGTGTCTGGCATTTAAATGATTAAATACTGATATCCCACACTTACAGAGTGTAACTAAAGTAGTTAATGTAAATATCTTGGACATAAATAAGAAGGTAAATACATCCCAAGGTCAACAGCATAGAAATGAAGACAGCTTTCCATTGCAGAATTAGAGTTTGATGAAAACTCAAACTCATATCAAGTTCATTTGGACATTGCCATATTCAATTAGATGTCGATATATCATTTGTGGGGACTGGAGCTATAGTAAAGTGGGTAGGGCATTTATTTGCATGCGGCCAACCCAGGTTCGATCCCCAGCATCCCATATAGTACCCCCAGCACTGCCAGGAGTAATTTCTCAGTGCAAGAGCCAAGAGTAACCCCTGTGTACTCTGCTGGGTGTGACCCAAAAAGCAATATATATATATATGTATATATATAATGCGTGTAAAGCAATATATGTATATGTACATATATATATGTAACTTGTAAAATGTAACCTAAATTTTAATTATTATTATTTTTTTTTGCTTCTGGGCCACACCTGGTACTACTCAGAGTTTACTCCTGGCCCTATGCTCAAGGATCACTCCTGGCAGGGCTCAGATGACCATATGTTGTGGCAAAAACTAAATCTGAGTTGGCCACATGCAAGGCAAATGCTCTACACACTGTAACATATGACCAGTACCTATAGCTTTATAAAATTGGTGAGTAGCATTCATTTATCCATTGTGCTTGCTCTCATTCTTAGTTATGATGGATAAAGATAAATGATAAATTTAATTTTTTATTGTCTGAACCTACGTGTCCCTATTAGAGTAATCGATACCTTATATTCTCCTTTTGTTCTGTCTTCTGACACTTAATATTTGAGTGTTTACAATTTTAAGAAAGAAGCCTTCCCTTTTTGAGTGTGTGGTTGAAATCTACATGATAATATTACTTGTCTCTTCCTTCAGTATTTGGCTGTGAAATTGCTTGGCTACAGATATAGAACATTATGGATTATTTACAGCAGCTCTAGGTGGAGGAAGAAATTAGAATCTAGCTGAAATTTAAATGATGTTAGCATAGCTATAATATCTGACCCAGTTGTAATGATGAATTGTGGAGGGCCGGGTAGGACATTGAGAACTAGTGTCTGGGTCATCAAATAATTTACAGACTCAGGTGGGAGAATGGAGACTATAAATTCATATGCCAAATGCTGGCAAAAAATGCATGTACCAGATTTTGTGGGAGATTATATAAATGATGTACCAAATAATTTTGGGAAACAAGCTCAAAATTCAAAATTATGTTTGGCTTGAGTCTTGATAAATGACTCAGAATTTCTGCAAAACTTGGTAATTTCAGGACTTGAAGGGGAAGAGGATGCTTTTATATTTGGCATTGCTAATACCTGTAATCAGGAATATAAGAGGACGGTGAATAAATAAAATCAATGACATGCCTATAGGATATTTTTATGTAGTTATTCTATCTCAACCAGAAGTCGGACTTTAGTGGTTGAGAGGAAAGGATAAGACATAAATTTTTGAAGAAATCAGCATTTTTATGTAAGCTGGAACTTTAGGCATAAATGAGATTATTTTATGATTTTAAAGAAATGAAAAGTGAAACATAAAAATGGAACATTAGGATATTTTGTCTGCTATTATGGTAGAAATATTCTTTTTAAGTGTAAACTAGTTAGAGAAATAAAAGTCATGAAGACAGATGAAGGATAGAAAAGAGTTTTGAGTCTTGGAGGAAATTTTCCCTTTGTAAGTCCTGTAGAAATTAAAGGAAGTCCTGAGTTGAGCTAAGGCACCACAAAATTAGCAATTACGGAGTTGTGGGTGATGGAGCATTGGATTTTTCTATTAAGTCAAGCCTCTTAAAAATAACTTGTTTGTGACAGTATAAAGAATGAGGCTAGGCCATTTCAGATCTGGTCACTTGTATAATGCCTTAGCCAAACACAAAGAAAACAGTAATATCAGCTCATATACAATTAGAGTAACTTTCCCATAAGGATATTTAATCACTAAGCAGTTAAAATGTAATATAACATAAGATTTAAGAAATAATCCCCCAAATAAAATATGGTGTATTCAAGAGAAATTTTTTGCTCTATTTGAAGAGAAATAGTAGGCCAGATAAAATATTTGTCATCCAAGAATAGACAAAAATAAAACCTCATTCTGATGCATATGAAAAAATCAGTAACTTTAAGAAATGAAAAAATCATAAGACACTTGATGAAGAGGAAGAGCATCCTTTCGAAAGAAGATTTACTACCAGAAATGGGAATAAATTTTGAATACCATATGCTTTGTGATCTAAAAACATTCAAAGAGGTTATGAAATTGGAGATTAAAAAAATGAATGAAAGAAACAGTGGGGTGAAGGAAAAAGTAGCTGCGAAATTTCAGCAGAAAGAGAACAAGAAAGGAAAAATGTTACAAAGTTAAATATGAAACATCAAAATAGAAAGTACATTAGAATAAAAATAAAGTGCCAAATTGGTAATGTTTATAATCAAATAAATAATGTAGAGGACAAATTTAAAACACTCTTCCAGAATTAAAATAAAATTAAAATGAGATAAAAATGTTGAGATTCAGAGCCCAGAGTACCACTCTAAGAAAACCAGTGTCCCCAGAGAAGGTCTTTAAACAAACAGAAAAGTATATGTGAATGATTCTACAAACAATGGTTTCTATAAACGTCAACTGTATAAACATTGCTTCTAAAGTTTATTAAAATATAACTTTTTTAAGCTTGATGATTAACTATTTGAATCAAATAGATTTGATGAATATTAGACAAAATCAATATAAACAGACACGTTTCTAAAAAAGTTTAGAATTTTGATTTTTTAAAAATAATCTGCTCTCTCTCTTTCTCTCTCTCTCTTTTCCCCTTCAAAACCTCCAAATAAAATCTGCTTTGCTTTAAAAAAAAATCCTGGAAGAAAGGGGGAAAAAACAAGCTACAAGGGACAGAAAAGCTACAAGGAAAAATAAAGCAGGACTGTACTTGAATGGAACAGAGTATACCAAGGCCCATCTAAGGGAAAGACTAAGATCTAAGAATGTTAAATCTAAACATGTCATCATTCACACTTGAGTTCAAAAAGTAAAGGGTTAAAAAAAGTCAATCAGATTCTCTTAATTTAAAAAAAGAGTTTTCCAGAAACCAAGAAATGAGTCCAACTTTTAAATTGTTATATAAAAGAATATTTTGATATGGGATTAAGTTTAAATTGCTGCAAATAAACTGTAGCTACAGCAGAGACTTCAAACATCATAAATAATTCTTAAAGAGAAGATAAAACTGTAAATAATATTTAGTAAGATGTCCAGAGATAACAAAAACACTAATTATAAAAGATAGATGGACTTGAAATATACAGTGGGTATGGTGCTTGCCTTGCTCACAGATGACCGGGGTTTGATCCCTAGCACCCCTTATGGTCCCTTGTGTACCATCAGGGGATAATTATTGACTACTGAGTATGGTAGCACTGTAGCACTGTCGTTCCTTTGTTCATCAGTTTGCTTGAGCGGGCACCAGTAATGTCTCCATTGTAAGACTTGTTACTGATTTTGGCATTTTGAATATGCCATGGGTAGCTTGCCACGCTCTGCATGCGGACGGGATACTCTCAGTAGCTTGCTAGGCTCTCTGAAAGGGACGGAGGAATCGAACTTGTGTAGACCGCATGCAAGACAAACACCCTTCCGCTGTGCTATCACTCCAGCCTAAATAAATACATTTTGACAGCATTGATAAAACTGAAGCAAATTAAGTTATCTTAAGCAAAATAAGTCAGAAAGAGAAAGAGTAACACCTGTTGATGGAAGGAAGGAAGGAAGGAAGGAAGGAAGGAAGGAAGGAAGGAAGGAAGGAAGGAAGGAAGGAAGGGAGGGAGGGAGGGAGGGAGAGAGGAAGGAAGGGAGAGAGGAAGGTAGGGAGGAAGGGAGGGAGAGAGGAAGGCAAGGAGGGAGGAAGGAAGGAAGGAAGGAAGGAAGGAAGGAAGGAAGGAAGGAAGGAAGGAAGGAAGGAAGGAAGGAAGGAAGGGAGGGAGGGAGGGAGGGAGGGAGGGAGGGAGAGAGGGAGGAAGGGAGGAAGGAAGGAAGGAAGGAAGGAAGGAAGGAAGGAAGGAAGGAAGGAAGGAAGGAAGGAAGGAAGGAAGGAAGGAAGGAAGGAAGAATAGACAACGTCCAATAAAAAGTAAAACTTATACACAGATGACAGAACTGAGGTCAAAAAGACAGAGGAGAGAGCTGAAAGGATTCTATGTTGTATGATAGAAGATTTTGAGCACCTTGCCTGTGGACACTTTACCCCTAAAAAATTTATTTGCACCCTTTTTTAGAAAGTTTTTGAGCCACAATCAATGGTACTTTGAGTCTACATCTGGCACTATGCTCTGGGGTTACTCCCAGTGGTGCTCAGGAGACCATGCAGTTCCAGGGATCTAACTAAGACTCCCTGTGTGAAAAGCATGCATTCATCCCATTGAACTACCTCCCACTCCCTATATTTAACTTTTGAACCGATATTACATCAATAAAAAATTAAAAATAAATAATTGAAAACTGGATTGAAGCTTTATGTTATAAATGGAAATAGAAAAAAGAAAATACATGTGCTAAAATGAATAAATTTGATAGGAAATAACAAGAAACTTAAAAGAATAAATGAATCAATCCAAATGACCATGAGATGCAAGTTATGTTGTTATCAAATTAAATAAGATTAGGTCACAATTAGTAATGGGGCTAGAGCGATAGCACAGCCTGTAGAGCATTTGCCTTGCATGTGGCCGACCTGGGTTTGATTCATCCATCCCTCTCGGAGAGCCAGGCAAGCTACTGAGAGTATCCCACCTCCACGACAGAGACTGGTAAGCTCCCCGTGGTGTATTCTATATGCAAAAAACAGTAACAAGTCTCACAATGGAGACATTACTGTTGCCCGCTCAAGAAAATTGATGAATTACGGGATGACAGTGCTACAATGCTACCAAATATAACAAAAATTAAAATGTAATCAGAAAGACAAAACGTTCAAGATTTTGTTAGTATATATAAAAATCGTACCATACTGTAATAAAGGTAGACTCTCAGACCAATGAAATAGAACTAAGAGTCCAGTGATAAACCCTCAGATATATGGACAATTAATCTATGACAATTAATGCATGTTCCTGGAGCAAGCAAATGCCATTGGGGCTACACTAGCATGCGACAGGGGCGAATGGAGATGTTACTAGCTCCCGCTCGAGCAAATCTAAGATCAATGGGATAACAAGTGATACAAGTGAATCTATGACAAAGAGTTAAGTGCATGAAGTGAAGCAAAACAACTTCTGTAATATATGTTGTTGGGATAGCTTCGTGCAAAAAGAAAGCGAAAGAAAATGGGATTGATAAACTACATCCCTATCTCACACTATGCAAAAAAGTTAACTAAAAAGATTAAAGGAGGGTATGGTGCCTGCCAGGGGGTCAATCTGTAACTATGGGGCAAGTGCATCAGCAGCCTGATGGTGCCTCCAGGCTTCCTCATACCCCAAAATTTCTGCTGTGCTTTTGGGTGGAGCCCAACAACTTGGGACCAAGTTTACCAAGAAATTAAATGGCCAAAATGTAGGTTTGTGGAAGCCACACCCACAAACCACCTCTAGCTCAGCTATACAAGCTCCTTTATTGACCTTATTTCAGAGTCCCATAAATAAATCTCAAAAGAGATCAAAAGCCTCACTTAATCTTGGACCCGCACAAGGCTAAATCAGGGTAAATCAGAGGAATCAGAGAGGGCAAGTCAGCCTGGTGCCCGCCCATCCATAGTCCTCAGCAACTGCTTGCTCCCACAACCCAAAATCCTACCATCCCCCTGGATATGGAGGGATCTTACTGAGACATAACCTGCTGAAAATTCTGGTATGCGGGTTTTGTGACTGAAATTTCCAGACTTTCTCGCTGTTGGGATGGGCTACCTTCCCCCCACCTCCCTGTACTTCTGGAAGCCTCAGCAGTCACATCCACACCCCAAAGTGGCCACCCTATCGAAAAGCTACTCCAACCTTACCTTCTGGATAAAAAATGCATAATATCCTGAACAAACTCCATGACCTCTTAGCATCTGTATTGCAAAGCATAATATACAAAAGGAAAATGAGAGAAAGAGAGAAAGAGAGCAAGAAGGAAAGGGCTTCCCATAGAGGGAGGCCGGGGTTTGGGGGTGGGATGTTGGAGGAGGTGGTAGGAAAACCGAGGACATTGATGTGGGAATAGTACACTAATGAAGGGATGGGTGCTGGATCATTGTATGACTGAAACCCAATTATGAACAGCTTTGTAATGGTCTATCTCATGGATATTCAATTAAAAAAATTAAAAATAATAAAAAAGTAATTAATTTTAAAAAGATTAAAGATCATGATATTGGAACTGAATCAATAAAATACACTAAGGAAAACATAGGAATAATTTTTCATGATACTGGTTTCAGAGACATCCTCAATAATTAAATTAACTAAGTAAATGAGTAATAGGACAAATGGGAGTACATCAAACTGAAAGTTTCTTCACTGTGAAAGAAATGACTGAAAAAGACACCCTAGTGAAAGGTATAAAGAAATAGCAAAATAAAGTATCTTCTAATTAGGTCAATCAAATTAATTTGATAATACACACTGGAAAGTTACTAACTTCAAATAAAATATAGATCCTCTTCTATAGTTCTTAAATGTTGTGTGTATATACACTGGTATATGTTATTTTATCCAACATAAAATGTTGAATCACAAAAAAATCAAAATCATCTAAAATGCAGATATGTATAGACACATTGGTTTAAATGCACAAAATTGATCATTGAATTATAATATTAAATATTTCCCCAAACTTTGTGACAAAACAAAGTAATATTTTTCTATGTGACTGTATGTCAAAAAGATTAAAAGTGCAATTTTAAAATATTTAGAAATTTACTGTCACTGTCACTGTCATCCTGTTGCTCATAGATTTGCTCGAGGTGGCACGAGTAACGTCTCCATTGTGAGACTTGTTGTTACTGTTTTGGGCATATCGAATACTCCATGGGTAGCTTGCCAGGCTCTGCCATGTGAGCGAGATACTCTTGATAGCTTGCTGGGCTCTCTGAAAGGAGCGGAGGAATCGAACCGGGGTTGGCCACGTGCAAGGCAAATGCACTACCAGCTGTGCTATCACTCCAGCCCTTTAGAAATTTACAGTTGTAGAAAACACTACCGTTCAGAACTGGAGAGGCCGTTCAGGGGCTACGGCACAGGTTTGCATGTGGTCAACTCTGGTTCAATCCCCAACACAGCCTGAGGCAACTCTCTGAACACAGAACTGGGAGTAGCCCCTAAGCAGTAACCAGGTATGATCCCAAAACACAAACAAACCCCTTCCACCACCATTGAGAAACCACAACTGGTCAATCCTATGATGTTTAATTATCAGGCTTATTCACAAAACATTCCTTTACTATTTTTAAATAATAAAAGCTATCAATGAAACCACTAACAAAAGAAGCTATGAGCAAATCAGGGCAATCCTAAGGTTAAAAAAGGAGGAAGTATTACAGATGAAAGAAAAAAATTAAAGCTTAGTCAACAAAAGTAATAGGAGAGATAAGTAAATCTTTGAGTGTTCTCTTACAAAAAAGAACAATAAATAGAATAAAAGAATAAAATGTTCAAGCTACTATTTATTTTAATAAAAAGAAAAATAAGATATAAGATTAGGTCACTGTCACTGTCATCCCATTGCTCATCGATTTGCTCAAATGGGCACCAGTAACGTCTCCATTGTGAGACTTGTTACTGTTTTTGCCATATCGAATATGCCACAGGTAGCTTGCCAGGCTCTGCCATGGGGGCAAGATACTCTCCTTAGCTGGCTGGGCTCTCTGAGAGGGGTGGAGGAATCGAACTCAGGTTGGTCATGTGCAAGGCAAACGCCCTACCCGCTGCGCTGTCGCTCTAGCCCAAGATATAAGATATAAGACAAAATTAGAAATAAGAGTGGTGTCATCTTAGATATAAAAATATTTTGAAGTCATAGTACAACTAATCATTCTCATTCTTATATAAATATTAATTGCTGAGGTTGCAAATAAATTCTTAAGAAATTAATTTTTTTTTTCTTTTTGGGTCATACCCGGCGATGCACAGGGGTTACCTGGCTCATGCACTAAGGAATTACTCCTGGTGGTGCTCAGAAGACCATATGGGATGCTGGGAATTGAACCCGGGTCAGCTGTGTGCAAGGCAAATGCCCTACCTGCTGTGCTATCACTCCAGCTCCCAAGAAATTAAAAATTTTGGGGGCTAGAGCAATAGCACAGCGATTGGGCTTTCACGCAGCCAACCCATGTTCGATTCCTAAGCCCTTCTCGGAGAGCCCGGCAAGCTACTGAGAGTATGGAGCCTGCACAACAGAGCCTGGCAAGCTACCTGTGCGTATTGGACATGCCCAAAACAGTAACAATAAGTCTCTCAATGAGAGACATTACTGGTGCCCGCTTGAACAAATCGATGAGCAACTGGATGACAGTGATGACAGTGAAGAATAAAAGGTTTATCTGTTCCTAGGACTTAAAGTAATACATATTTCAAATTGTGTGTGTGTGTATGTGTGTGTGTGTGTGTGTGTGTGTGTGTGTGTGTGTGTGTGTGTGTGTGTTTCTGGTTTGGAAGCTGTACGTGGCTATACTCAGGGATTACTCCTGTGCTTAGGGATTAACCCAAGTGAGGTTTAGAGAACCATGTGAGGTTCCAGGGATCGAACACAGCTCAGTCATATATAAGAAAAACACATTATCTACCATACTATCCCTTTAGAGTGAAATTTTTAATTTTAAAGAAAAAAATGCTGCTAGTATGATAATTCTTCAGAGGAATTAGAAACGTAAAAAAAAAAATCCCAATTCATATAATGGGAAATAAAAAGTCCAACAACATATTAAAAGAGTATTACTTCTTAAGATTGTCAACTTCAGGGTAGAAAAATTGTATTTCTGTTATTATTTATATTAAGGGGATTTATACTTGTTAGTTTATACTAGCAGCTCCCGCTATGTTGACTGAACATTAAGTATTTTGCTACATTAATATCTTTTATTTTGCTACACTAATATCTTAAAAGGTAAATTTATACATATTTTCTTAATAAATGGCAAGCAGTATTTGACTAAATTCAATATCCATTTTCCATCAAACTCCAATATACAAATAAAATCAGCTTTTAATTTGCTAAACCTTTCTTCCAGAAATACCTTGCAAGGATTACACTTGGTAATGAAAATTAGATTGAGGAGCAACAAAGTCTTGTAATACCTCAACTTGTGAAACTTTGCTGGAAGCTTAATGAAACAAAAATAACAAAAGTGAATAAAGAACTATGAATTTGAAGGAATAAGGAAACAAACAGTCCTGATTTACAGATGATATCATCTGATTCTGAGAAGCAAAAGAGAACAAAGCCAGAGAAGAACCAACTGATAAATGATTGATTTCAAGATCAATATTTTTAAAATATGGGTTTTCTAAGTTCTAGAAAAAACAGATATTTTCAATAATGTTTCAATACAAAAATGTAGCAATTAAATTCTGAGAAATGAAATGGTATAAATTTGCTGATATAAATATAACAGATGAAAAATATACAAATGTATGGAAAGCTAAGAATGAAGGGGACACCATGTTTCTGGATTGTAAAGATATCACTGTTATGCAAATTCAATTGGATTAAAATTCAAAACCGTGTAGAATATTTTTTAAAGGAACCCAAGTCACTTTCAAACTCTAGGGAAGAAAATCGTGAAAGGCTTGTAATTGTATCTCACAGTGACTAAGCAATTCAATAAAAAATAAATAAATCAATGAATGAAAAGCTGAGATGCTACTGAAAAGGATGCATATTGAAAAACAATTAGCCCCCCCCAAATAGGAAAGGAAACTATAACATAAATGAGTTGAAACTAGGAATTGGAATAGAACAAAAAGAAAAGAAAGAGACCTTCATATCCCATTCACTAAATGTGTTTCTTTAAAAAAAAAAACTGCAAATTCAAAAATTTTAAAGTATAGAGGACAAAAACTGCTACTCTAATTTTGACTCAGACTTTTGTAAGCCATCTATAACAACTGAAAGACTTGAAGCAATAGATGAACAGATTTTTCCACTTGAAAATAAATCTGTATGATAAAGCAATAATATGAAATGTAAAAGTTAGGTTTAATACTAAACCTAAAAGTTATGTTCAATACTAAACCTATCTTATCTTTGTACCATATTACTAGATAAAATATTCATAATAAGACTATTCATAGTAAGAAAAGGACTAATATAGGAACATCTCTAAATAATTAAAGACAAACAACCAATTTTTAAAAAGAAAAAATAAAAGAATAAACAATTCAGTGGCAAAGAATGATAATTGGTCCCTAAAGATGTTTAACCTCATTAGTAATTGGAGAAATGTGAATTAAAATGAGGCACTGTTGATCTTGGAACATCACTGGAGTGTTTGTGAGAATTAGAGAACAGAAATTCTCACCTTCTGTATGTGAACATAAATTGGTAAAGTTAGCAATATCAGAATCTCAAATGCAATTCTAAGTTATATTTCTTGGGATTTCAATGAAGGAAAAAACATATGCATATACTTACCCATTCTGCAATAGCCAAATATTGAATACATCATATATTTCTGTCTCACTGGTATGTATCTGTTAAAATACTATATAATTTGTGATATTTAAAAGGAATATGATGTGGGCAGAGAAAAGAAATTATATAGACAAGTAGAGACGGACATAAAAAGCAAGACATTGTTGCATAATATAAGCTTCATAAGCTTTAAAATTTGGGTTTGTTTAATCCTGTATCTTCACCTTTAAAAAATCTTAGGTATGTGGAAGTTCTTAATTAGAAATATCTTAAATAGTCATGAAAAAAGACAAATTATAAACAACTTGAATAACTGATCCTGTGAACATTAAAACTTTAATAAAAACATATGTTTGAAAGAATAGGAAGACAATTGAAAACATAGCAGCAAATGATTTGGGGTGCCTGACTCTTGGGGTATAGAATTTGTTGGTGAAGGAGGGTATCTTAGTGATCTTTTCTTATGTAACGATCCACTCAAATTTGGAGGCCCAAAACAACACCATTATCATTCTTTCCAATTCTGTCACTGTAAATTTAGTGAGAACACCAAAAAAGGATAGCTTGTGTCTTCTCTGCAATATCCAAAGACTCAGATCTGCAAGCTCGAAAGGGTAACTCTATTTTAAAAGACTGGTCCTATATCATGTGGAAATTTCAGTGCCCAGGTCTCTGTAAGGTCAATGACTTCTCAGCAGGGACTTTAAAGGAACGCTTTTCCATGCATTTTGGGCTGCTGTATAGATTGGTGACTTTGTAATAATCGGACTTTTTAAATGATGATCTAGAGCTCCAAGAGCCAATATTCTGATGAAAAAAGTGGAAGATAAGTAATCTCCCATACATAAACTAGCTTTGGCAGTTACAGCACTATTCCCACTGCATTCTCTTTGTAGATATATTCATCTTCTATTAGTTGAAGTCAACCTAAATTCAAGGAGTGGTGAATAGCCACTGCCTCTTAATGTGAGGAGTGGTAAAGAATTGGTGACCATACTAAATTACTATAAGATAAAAATGTTTATTTCTTATCAAATAGGATGTAAAAAATTAAAAAAGCACGCGCGGGATGGTGGTGATAATGTGTGTGTTGTGTTGTTCGAGGGCTCTCAGGGCATTTCTCTCTCGTGCATGCCGCTTCTGTTCTTGTGTATGGACCGGATTGGGATGACTCCTCCTTGTGCTCTGCTTCTGTGTGTGCTGCTGTGCTCTCTTCTGTCTGTCTCTCTATCTCTGTAGTCTCTCCTCTGGTCTCTTCCGACCTCTCTCTGTCTCTGCTGCTGTGTCTTCTCACTGCTTCTGTGTCTTCTCTCTGTGTGTCTTCTCCTGTGTCTTCTGTCTTCCCTCTGTGTCTTCTCTCCACTTCTGTCTCTTCTCCTTGCTTCTGTCTTCCCTCTGCCCCTTTTCCTTCCTCCTGTCTTCCCTCTCCCCTTCTGTCTTGACTCTATGTTTCTCTTACATTCTTAGTTTATATAGCAATCATATAGGGTGGTGACACAAAGGTGGGTTGAACATTAACAAATCAACAAAGAAGGGCAAGACCATTTCTCCAGGAGATTAACAAAATCCCATCTAAAGAGATTACTCCAGATTACTAGGAGATCTGCTCAAGGGTGGGATCCAAACAAGGGTGTGTCGCTTTCTTCCTTCCTCAGCTAGTAATCCACTTAAATAGTTATAGTAAATTTACTTCTAACATTTCTAGCAATGTCATTCTGAATGAGCACAGTAAGAGATATATCAGACATAAAGTTTGGTTCTTCCTGAGGACATTCACTATATAAGCCAGACCACAATCCTCAGGTCAGGTTAGTCTTCCTAAACTCATCAAGGACCTAGTCTCGTCGTTACTTTTGGATCATAACAGCATTTGTCTATGACCATGTTCTCAACTTATAGTTGACTATTGTGGCGCCTTGGCCTGGCCCATTTCAATGCCAGGGTAGCTCACAGCTTGCCCTACGTCTATTCTGTCCCTCATCTGGACCCTGCTTTTGGGGTTCTAGGAACTAAGAGCAACTGAGTCTGAGAAAGCAGATGCCCGGGAGGAAATATTATTGGAGTCTATCAGCTCCCAACTTATAAAACATAATATTAACAGTCTTCCTGTGTCCATACAGAAAGGACATTGCTTTAAGGTGAATTAAGTTCCCTGTGGCAAGGCTGAAAGGACAAACCCAATGTTATCCTACACTATTTTTATTGAGGTACCATGACATAATACTGTAAGTGATGATTTAATGCATACATTGTTCCAACACAGCATCCACCACCAGAGTCCCACTTGCTTCCACCATTTTCCTAATGTCTCCCACACCCTCTATCCCAGTCCTTCTGACTGACTCTACTCAGAATGATACCCTCTAGTTGTATCCATGTAGTGACTTTTAGGGGAGTTTTGTGGTTCCATACAAACTTTAGTAGAGTTTGTTCCAAGTCCTTAAAAAACATCTTTGGAATGTTTAAGGAGATTACGTTGAGTGTGGATTATGCTTTGAGTAGGAAGGTCATTTTGATAACATTCATTCTATCAATCCATGAAGAAATATTTTTCTATTTTCTGGTGCCTCTTATTAATTTTTATAAAGCAACCTATTTTCATATTTTATTTTTCATTTTTTATTACAGTAGGTGAGGCAGTTAGACACATTAACTGAACTAAAAGATTCCAGTTCAAATCTTGGGTTTTACACTTAGTCTCTGACTGACTTTCAGTAAATAGCCTATTTTAGTTTTAGTTTTTTTAGTATGTGAAATAAAAGCTAATACTATGTACCTCTTGGCATAGGGACTGTGGTGAGCACTTTGTGGTGTTTGTGCATCAACATCATGTATCATAACATCAATGTAGCTAAATTATCTCAGCTACAATAAAATAAAGTTGTTTTTAAAATTAAATCAATATTTACCTCAAAAAATAATTCCAATTTCTGCTAAGAAAAAATTACACACATACATTTTCACTTCTTATTAGGAGGAATGTCAAGAAATTAACAACTTTATTCTCTCATTCCAGGATGGCATATTGGAGTAGGAACACATTTAGGTGTGAGACATCCCTGGGTTTGAATACCATCTTAGTCACTTACTGTTTAGACTTGTGACTGTTTAATAAATTAGCACATGTAAAACTCTGGATATATACCAAATTAAGTACTTTCTAAAAGTTAACTTATTTGCCTTAGTTAAAATAAAGAGATAAAGGGCTTGTTAATTGTTTGATGACTATATTAACCATCACTGCTGTATACATTTTGGACTTCTTTGTTGTTAACCAACTATCTATTTTGTTTAACCAACAAAATTAGATAGTTGGTTAATCCATGTGATGTATGAATGTAGAGTGGCAATAAATTCTGGGATTGGGTCAGACAAACAGCACAGGGGTAAGCAGAGAGTAATCTCAGAGCACCACCAGATGTACCCCTCACCCCCACAAAACTCATATTACCACTGTCACTGTATCACTGTCATCCCATTGCTCATCAATTTGCTTGAGCGGGCACCAGTAACGCCTCCATTGTGAGACTGTTGTTACTGTTTTTGGCATATCAAATATGCCACGGGTAGCTTGCCAGGCTCTGCTGTGCAGGTGTGATACTCTCGGTAGCTTGCTGGACTCTCTGAGAGGGGCAGAGGAATCGAACCTGGGTCGTCCTCGTGCAAGGCACACACGCTCTACCTGCTGTGCTATTGCTCCAGCCCCAAACTCAAATTAAATTAAATTAAATTCCTGGGTATCTTTCACCATGTTAGAGAGTACAAATAATGCACATGATTGCCCAAATTTCTCTTCATAGTAACTATTTCCAGTTAAGTTAATGTCCTTTATTAATTTCAATTTGGAGTGTAGCCTGGTTCCAAGTCCCTCCTCTCGTTCAAATAAAAAGTCTGCCAATGTTGAAAATGAATTTCTTCTTTCTCTTACCAATAACTGTGGCATTGTGGCACATATCTAAAAATTTTAGACTTTTAGAAGCTCCAGCTTCCCTCCTTGCCCCGAGCAGAGCTCCTGCAGGCTCCAAAGACCTCTGGAGCCTTAGCCACAGCCATGTTCAAGGCCCCTCTCCACACATTCAGACGAGCCTCATGCATGAAGGTACCGGCAGAGGAACCCAGGTGTGTGGGACCTGGGGCTGAGACCTCCAAGCCTGCTCGGATCAGGACTGGGCCTCTTCCACCCAGATTTCCCATTTTCTAGTAGCTAGGTGGTCACACCCAGGGTCTGCCCCCAGCACCATATAATCCCACCAACAGCCAATAGCCAGAGACTTAAAACTAAGTTTCTGACATCTTATAGCCTACTTCTCCCTCTGGGAGAGCCGGAAGGCTACCGAGAGTTTCCTGCCCATATGGGAGAGCTTCACAAACTCCCTATGGTGTATACATATGCCAAAGCCAGTAACAATGATGAGTCTCATTTCCCTGACCCTGAAAGAGCCTCCAATGCAGCACCATTGGGAAGGATGAGTAAGGAGAGGCTTCTAAAATCTCAGGGCTAGGATGAATGGAGACGTTACTGAGACCACTCGAGAAATTCGACGATCAACGGGATGATGATGATGATCTAAAAATTTTGAACTTTGCATAGAAACAGAGGTCTTTTTCATGTTTCATAATACTTTTTCCTCCTTTCATGCTGAATGCTGAACAAGGACTCATAAGTACATATCACATCATTCTATCATGTTTAAACATTTTTATTTCTCCAGAGAATTTCAAATATACAAACATGTGATGCTGTGAGGAAATTATCCCTTCCCCTCAAAAAAGATCAAGAATACAGTTTTAAATCTCAAAGTGCCTAAAACATCTCACTGACTCCATTTTCTCCCCTTCTAGAGTATGTCCTGCCCTCAGAAATTATTTTGTGATTTATGATAGGCATCTAGTGAAGCATTGGAGGAGATGTTCTTTTATATTTTTATATAAAAAGAAGAAAGTGTTTACATAGAGAATACACACTGGCATGTTCATTATTGTTACTGTGGGCATTAAATGTTACAATCTGTTTAGGGCCAGAGCGATAGCACAGCGGGGAGGACATTTGCCTTGCACGTGGCCAACCCAGGTTCGATCCCCGGCATCCCATATTGTCCCTCAAGCACCGCCAGGAGTAATTCCTGCGTGCAAAGCCAGGAGGAACCCCTGATCATTGCTGGGTGTGACCCAAAAAAATACAACCTGTTTAACATTTGTAGGAAGGGGCCTCAAATTCCACTGCCATGCCTGCCCAACTACCTGAGCTCTTCTCAACAAGTCCATGAATCCCCTCTCATACCCCCTGCCCATACAGCCCTGCGCCCCCACCTTAATACCAGCCACCAGGACCAGTCCTGGGAGCACCTGCCTCGACTTCCACCACCAGCGCCTGCTCAAGTACCCACCACTTTCTCAGTAGGTCTGTGGACCTGGGCATTTACATCCAGAGTGGCTGGGGGTATGGCCTCCACTGTAGGGGGCGTGGCCTCCTCCAAAGTGGGTGTGGCCTTCTGTATGGCCCCAGTTATATTTCCTATCCCCAGCACTCTCGACTCACATCCCAACCTTTATTACCTAATTCTGTGTAAAATGTCCTGACCACCTCAACACAATACAACAATAATCCACTGGCCTACTCCAATTCCACTAAAAGACCAGTGTACACAGGACGCTATACAAAGCCCAATATAAAAGAACACCTCCTCCAATGCTTCACAAGATGCCTATCATAAGTCAAAAAATAATGTCTGAGGGTAGGACATACTCTAGAAGGGGAGAAGGTTGACCATCGTCCACCAAGCTTATTCAGAATCCTTTTCTGCAATAAGAGGGAACAGTGCTAGTGAATTTGAAGGTTTTAACCTCTATAGAACCACAACAGCATGAAGAAACAGCGCAAATCTCCACTACGAGGAGAGGACGAAGAAAAGAGTCCCGAATCTTCAACAGGGGTGACCCACAAATATGATCTCTCCGACAAAGAATTATGAGATAAAATGCTGAGGATGTTCAAGGAACTCAAAGAGTCAATGGAGCAGACATCCAGAAAATTAAAAGAAGAAATAAAAGAAATGGTGGAACGGATAGCTGAGAAAATACAGGAAGAAATGAGAGCAGAAATAAGAACGCTACAAAAAGAAATGTCACAAATAAAGGACTCGATAGATGAAGTTAAAAACTCAGTGGGTGCCCTCAACAGTAGAATGTCTACAGCTGAAGACAGAATCACTGAAGATGAACAGCAGAAATCATACAGGCAACAACAAACAATGGGGAAAGGCTTCAAAATAGCTCTAAGTTGAATCAGAGACCTAAGGGATGATGCCAATAAGAACAATATTAGAATAATTGGAGTATCAGAAAGACAGGGAGGCAACCCCAATGAAAAAGCACAGTTAAAGAATCATTGCTGAAAAGTTTCCAGAGTTAAAGAATGCAGGCATCTAGATCCAAGGATCCAGAAGGGTGCCAGCTAAAAGAAACCCTAATAAAAACTCTCCAAGGCATATCATATTCAGAATTATGGGTGCCATGGATAGAGACACAATACTGCAAGCAGCAGGGTCAAGGAAGGAAATCACATACAAAGGAGCACCCCTTAGAATTTCAGCAGACCCATCAGAGAAAACCCTCCAAGCCCAAAGACAATGGGGGGGATATAGTGAAAAAACTCAATGACATGAATGCCTCACCAAGCATATTATCCAGCTAAACTCTCACTCAAACTTGATGGAACTATACACCATTTTATAGATTAAACAACAGATCAGGAACTTCATAGTCTCTAAACCAAACTTAAAAGTAGGACTAAAAGGGATCCTGTAAGACAAGATGGAAAACACCCATAAGCACAACAAACCCTTACAGAAAGATGGCACAAAACCTTATGACAACAATCTATCTCAATGTCAATGGTATAAATGCACCAATCAAGAGACAGAGAGTGACAAAATGGATCCAGAAACTGAAACCAACATTCTGTTGCCTACAAGAAACACATTTGAACAATCAGAAAAAACACAGACTCAAGTTAAAGAATGGAAAACAATTCTGCAAGCAAACAACTCCCTCAAAAAAGCTGGGGTGGCCAACAGCATCGATTTCAGGTTGAAAAAAATTATAAGGGACAGCGAAGGTCATTTTCTATTTATCAAGGGATATGTACAACAGGAAGAAATCACACTCTTAAATGTATACACACCTAATGAGGGACCAGCTAAATACTTAAAACAACTGCTAACAGATTTTAAGGAGAACATTGCTAACAATACAATTGTAGTTGGGGACTTCAACACCACCTTGTCACCTCTGGATAGATCAACAAGAAAAAAACTAAGCAAGGAAACACTGGTTCTGAAGGAAGAACTAGGAGAGAGAGGGCTAACAGAACTATACAGGGCTTTATACCCCAAAAAGAAAGAATACACATCCTTTTCCAGTGCACACAGAACATTTTCTAAAATAGACCATGTGCTGGATCACAAAATATACCTCAATAGAGTCAGGAAGATAGAAATTATATCAACTATCTTTTCAGACCACAATGCACTGAAGATAGAAGCTAATCACAAACAAACGCAGAAAACCAAATAAAACAACTGGAAATCAAACAGTTCAATGTTGAACAATGAGTGGGTCAGGAAGGAATTCAAGGAAGAAATCAAAAGATACCCGGAAACAAATGAAAATGAAGACATGAGCTACTAAAACCTATGGGACCCAGCTAAAGCCATGTTTAGAGGAAAATTTATAGCTTTGCAAGCATTCCTCAGGAAGGAAGAAAGGGCCTATATAGCTAACTTGACATCACAGCTCAAGATCTTAGAAAAGATCAACAAAAGGAACCCAAACCGGGCCGAAGGAAAGAATAAAAATTAGAGCAGAAATTAACGACATGGAAACCCAAAAAACAATCTGAAAGGTCAATGAAATCAAGAGCTTGTTCTTTGAGAAAATAAACAAGATTGATAAACCACTAGCAAGACTCACAAAGAAAGAGAGAGAACCCTAATAAACCAAATCAGAAACGAAAAAGGGGACATCACAACAAAAACTAATGAAATTCAAAAGATCATCAGAGACTACTTTGAGAGTCTGTATGCCATGAAATAAGAGAACCTAGAAAAAAATAGATAAATTCCTGGATTCCTATCATCTCCCAAGACTGAACCAAGAAGACTTGGAATACCTGAATAGACCCATTAATATGAAGGAAATCAAAACTGTAATCAAAAGTCTTCCCCCAAACAAAAGCCCCAGCCCAGATGGATTCACTAGCGAATTCTTCCAAACATTTAAAGAGAACCTGTTGCCAGTTCTCCTCAAGCTTTTCCAGGGAATTGAAGAAACAGGAACTCTCCCAAACAGTTTCTATGAGGCACATATCTCCCTAATACCAAAAGCAAACAAAGACACCACTAACAAGGAAAACTACAGGCCAATATCCCTGATAAAAACAGATGCAAAGAACCTCAACAAAATATTAGCAAATAGAATCCAACAACTCAACAAAAATATTATATACCATGACCAAGTGGGATTCATCCCGGGAATGCAAGGATGGTTCAACATTTGGAAATCAATCAACATAATCCACCACATCAACCAAAGAAAAGATAAAAACATATGATCATATCAACAGATGCAGAGAAAACATTTGACAAGATCCAATGCTGAAGACTCTCACCAAAATGGGTTTAGAAGGAACTTTCCTCAAGATAGTCAAAGCCATCTACCACAAAACCATGGCAAGCATTATCCTCAATGGTTAAAACTAAGGGCCTCCCCTCTAAGATCAGGGACAAGACAAGGATGCCCACTCTCACCACTTCTGTTCAACATAGTACTGGAAATACTTGCAATAGCAACTAAGCAAGAAAAAGACTCAGAGCATCCAGATAGGAAAAGAAGAAATGAAGCTCTCACTATTCGCAGGTGATATAATACTGTATCTAGACAATCCTAAAACTTCTACCAAGAAACTCCTAGAAACAATAGACTTGTGCAGTAAAGTCGCAGCCTATAAAATCAATATCCAAAAATCCATGGCTTTCCTATACGCAAGTAACGAGATAGAGTAAAGTGACATGAATAAAATAATTCCATTCACAATCGTGCTCCAGAAAATCAAGTACCTTGGAATCAGCCTAACTAAGGAGGTAAAGAACCTCTACAAAGAAAACTACAAAACGCTACTACATGAAATAAAAGAGGACATGCGAAAATGGAAACATATCCCCTGCTCATGGATAGGAAGAAATAACATTGTCAAAATGGCAATACTCCCCAAAGCACTATACAGATTCAATGTGATCCCTATAAAGATTACTGTCACTTTCATCCCGTTGCTCATCCACTTGCTCAAGCGGATACCAGTAATGTTTCCATTGTGAGACTTGTTGTTACTGTTTTTGGCATATCTAATATGCCACAGGTAGCTTGCCAGGCTCTGCTGTGTGAGTGGGATACACTTTGTAGCTTGCTGGGCTTTCTGAGAGGGGCGGAGGAACTGAACCTGGGTTGGTCGTGTGCAAGGCAAACGCCCTACCCCTGTGCTATCTCTCCAGCCCCCCTATAAGGATACCCATGAAATTCTTCAAATAAATAGATCAAGCACTCTTGAAATTCATATGGAACAACAAATGCTCACAAATAGCTAAAGCAATTTTTGGGAAAAAGATGATGGGAGGCATCAATCTCCCCAACCTCAAACTCTACTACAAAGTGGTAACAATTAAAACAGCATGATACTAGAACAAAGGCAGAGCTGCAGACCAATGGAACAGGATGGAATATCCCTACACACAACCCCCGAATGTATGAACATCTAATCTTTGATAATGGAGCAAGAAATGTGAAGTGGAGCAAAGAAAGCCTCTTTAACAAATGGTGCTGGCATAACTGGACAACCACATGCAAAAAATGGGCTTAGACCTCAACCTAACACCATTTACAAAAATCATATCAAAATATATTAGAGACCTCAACATCAGACCAGAATCCATAAGGTACACTGAAGACAAGGTCGACAAGACCCTCCATGATATTGAGGCTAACGGTATCTTCAAAGATGACATGCCACTGACCAACCAAGTGGAAACAGAGATAAACAAATGGAACTATATTAAACTAAGAAGCTTCTGCACCGCAAAAGATACAGTGACCAAAATACAAAGACAATTTACAGGATGGGAAAGAATATTCACCCAATACCCATCTGACAAGGGGTTGATATCAAGGATATACAAGGCACTGATTGGAATTTGCAAGAAGAAAACATCAAAACCCATCAAAAATTGGGGTGATGAAATGACAGAAACTTTCTCAAGGAAGAAATATGAATGGCAAAAAAAAGCACATGAAAAAATGCTCTTCATCACTAATCATCAGAGAGATGCAGATCAAAACAACTGAACTACCACCTCACACCACAGAGACTGGCACACATCCAATAGAACAAAAGCAACCGCTGTTGATGTGGATGTGGGAAGAATGGGACTTTCCTACACTGCTGGTGGGAATGCCGACTGGTTCACCCCTTTTGGAAAACAATATGGACGCTTCTCAAAAAATTAGAAATTGACCTCCCATTTGACCCAGCAATACCACTGCTAGGAATATATCCCTGAGATGCAAAAAAAAAAAAGTATAGCAAACATGACATCTGCACCTATATGTTCATTGCAACACCGTTTACAATAGCCAGAATCTGGAAAAAAACCCGAGTGCCTGAGAACAGATGATTAGTTAAATCTACATCTACACAACGGAATACTATGCAGCTGTTAGAAAAGATGAAGTCATGACTTTTGTATATAAGTGGATCAACATGGAAAGTATCATGCTAAGTGAAATGAGTCAGAAAGAGAAAGACAGACATAGAAAGATTTCACTCATCTGTGGAATATAAAGTAATAGAATGAGAGGCTAGCACCCAAGAATAGTAGAGATAAGTTCCAGGAGGTTGGCTCCACGGCCTGGAAGCTGGCCTCACATGCTGGAGGAAAAGGCAGCTCAGATAGAGAAGGGAACACCAGGTAAAGTGTGGTTCGAGGACCCTCTGGGGATGGTACATGCACGCTGAAATTAGACTACAGACCAAACACGATGGCCACTCAATACCTCTATTGCGAACCACAACACCCAAAAGAGAGAGATAACAAAAGGGAATGCCCTGCCACAGAGGTGGGGTGGTGTGGATGGATACTGGGACCATTGGTGGTGGAGAATGGGCACTGGTGGATGGATGTGTACTTGAGCATTTTATGACTGAAATATAAGCACAAAAAGTTGTAAGCCTGTAACTGTACCTCATGGTGATTCACTAATAAAAAATTCAATTAAAAAAACATTCTTAGGTAGGAAGTCTCCACCAGTCTTTAAGAATCATCTGCACTAATGCTGTGTGTCTGATCAGAACATGAGTATCAGTGAGGTGTATGGAACTGGGTCTCTCAGAGAAGTAAGAGACATGGAGACAAATAGACTTCCAAACTCCAAATGTAATTCCTAACTTCAAATGTAATTCCTCCTTAGTTTTCCCTGTCATAGATATTTAACTTTAAAAATTGTGCTTACAGGTTTAAAATTTATAAATTTTTAAATCTGTCCATTTTTCTGGAAAGGGTCAGGTAATTAATGGTTAGTCATATTTGCTTCTCCTGCTGGAGACTCAATGAGAATAATGAAGAGTTCCTCTCTTTTCTCAAACTACACAGATAAGGAAGGAGAGAGAGGAAAGGACAGTAAAAAGTTAGAAAGGACAAAGAGGAAAAGGAGGCCTTCCAGAATAGACTTCAGGAACCTAGAAGGTCAATTTAGAATGTAGCCTGGTACCAACGCCCTCCTCTCGCCCAAATAAAAAGTCTGCCAGTGTTGAAAATGAGTTTCCTCTTATTGTTGGTTTCCTTGTTGGTTTCTTTTACCCATCTAATGGGTCAGCAGTACATTATATCTTGTCAGGTTCATGTTCACATCTAAAGGAAAATGCTCCAGCTAAACTTCTCCTTGTTTTTGTGTGTGTATGTGTTTCTGGGTATAGGCAGTTGGACGGGGATATCTCCCAAGTAGTGCTCAGGAAACCTTTGGGCAAGTCTCAATACACCAGGCTGGTGATTCAATGTGAGGGTCCAAGAATACAGCAGTCCTGTGGTACTGGAGATTGCCAGATCATTAATCAGTGGTTGAGGGGCTCCAGAGCCACACCTGGAGATGTTTAGAGGACCAGGAGATAGAGGGGTTGGAACAGTATCAGTTGGATGCAGGATGTGATCCCAACCCCGTGATCTACCTTTCTGGCCCCTGCTTTGCTATTTTATCCATCCAGAACACCGTTCCCAGTACCAAGATGCTTTGGTTCTATAGAAGTAAAATCTAAACCACAAATGTAAACCACATACATAACTTTACATTTCTAGTTGCCACACTAATAAAAATTTTATAAACAGATGAAATTTATTTGGTTCATTACTTTAAGCCTATATATCAAAATATATCAATATGCCATGGACATAAAAATGACATATTTTGTTGCTTTCACACTTGCATTTTGAAATCCAATCTGTATTTCATATGTACAGAATATCTCAATTAGAACTAGTCACGTTTCCATAATATGTTATTCTCTGTTTTTCTTCCTTTTCATCCTCAAAATAAACCTTCCTAAACTTGAACCAGCTTGAGTGGAGCGCTGCATCTTAAAAACCATACACAGCTGAGCACAACAGCAGGTGGAAGGTTTGCTGGGTGAATTATCTGTTGATTTCCTGTATTTCAAAGTATTATTTGATATGGCACCAGATCGGCATTTTGCAGATAGGTGCCATTGGAAATGTTTAGATAAAATGAACTTCGTGGGAAGATAGGATTTAACTAGTTTTCCTATCATGAGCTTCTTTCCATTTAATGTTGCATTTGTTTGCAAAAACACTGGTACAGCACAATTTTTCATCAGGCTATTCAGAGTTCCTCTTAGCAATGCCCTTAGAGACTATAAAGAGAGTTAGCATTAAACTTCCCTAGTGAAGTATTGTCTTTGAGACCACATAATTTCATTAATTTAATTTCAAGTAAAGATCAAATTTTCCAATTCATCTAAGCCTTTTATTAGCCTTAGCTTTCTTGGTGATTACTTTTGATGACAATAAATAGTATTTCACACAACGCTGAAACATAAAACTTCCCTTCTTACATTGCAGTGGGGTTGTGTTTTGGTAAATATTTTTCTAGGGAACAGTTTAGAGAAACAACTGTTCTACATGTGAGTTGATACAAGCCTCAGTTTATCTATAAATTAAATGGAAAATGTGTAAAATGTTGAGTGTAAAATATTCCCAGGACAACAGTTCTTAATTAAATGTACAAATGGTGTACTAGTGTAACATTAGACAAGTATTGCAATTATTTTAAATGCTTATTCTACTGAATGACACCCAAATCCTGCCAAGACTGGCCATCCGGTCCTCTAAGCACAATTGGGAGCCCCCAAATAAAATGAAATGTATTCTAATGCCATAAAGAATTATTAGAAAATCAAGAAAATTAATTGCCAAATTAAACACTTTTTGTCATTCCTACAATTTACCCTAATTGCAATTATTTTCTCATCACTGACCTTGCTTGTCCATTGCAGTCAGGACTAGGGCCTTGGGTGAAAATTTAGTCTGCCCTAAAATCTAAAACTCAGTAATCAGTATAAGCAATACCTTGGTGTAATATTATAAATTGAAATTTATGCCAATGATTATAATGGGAAATATTGGGATGTTAAATAAAGTGTCGGAGATTATAGTGAATATAGAACATTACTCCTGAACCATTAATACATTTAGTTATTAAACCAAATAAATGCAGTTTGCAAAAATTTCAGAAGCTTATACTGTGAGTTCAAAAGTGTAGGTGTGTGGGATGTGTGCGTTCAGTGGCTGAGAACTGCCTCCTCAGGCATACCTATGGTGATGGATGAATGGAGGATGAGGAATGGTGGAATGGAGAAATAGGGCTCCAGGTTGGTTGGTAGCCAAGGATCATTTATTTTTCTTCCTCCTCTCTCTTTTCTCTATTAAAGTAGTAATGTAGAAATCACGAAGGATGGGGGTACACTTAGGTGGGGTTGGACATAATCATAACAATAAACAGATGTAAAGCCCCTCTTTCAGAGGAAGTTCTTCTGGGAGATTAACTCAAGGACAAAATCTCATCTGGGGGTTCAGCACTCTAGATTACTAGGAGATCAGCTCAAGGTTGGGATTTATTCTAAAGGCATATTGTTTTCTCCTTTCCTTAGCTAGTAATCCATTTAAACCATCATATTGAATACTAATATTCTAGTCATTTTGTATTAACACAGTAAGAGATATATTAAACTTAAATAGTGGCTCTTCCAGGGGACATCTCACTATACATCCCAAACTACAATCCTCAGGCCAGGATAGGTCTTTCTTAACCCCAGCAGAGTCCATATTCAGTTCATTTATTTTGGATCATGATAGTTTGTTCCATGACTGTGCTCTTAACATATACTTTTTATGGTGTCTATCCCTTCCCTATTCGATGCCAGGGTAGCTCTTGTCCTGAGTCCATCCCTGTCCCTTGCTAGGACCCTTCTTTTGGGGTTGTTAGGAAATAAGGGCAGCTGAGGCATAAGTCAGGTAAATATGATGAATGCCCAGGAGTAAATTTTATTAGAAATCAATTAACTCCCATGTTACAAAAGTGTGACATCACCGTCTTCCTGCGTCTATACAAAAAGGGCATTGCTAAACCATGCTAAGGACATAAAGAAAAGAGAAAAGCAATATATGATTATTAGTGCTTGGTGGAATTGGGTATGCCTCAGGAGCACTGTGGTGGGAGTCACTCAACAAACCTAAGCGCCATACATAAAATTTTAGTTGTAAGCTCTTAAGCTACCACTGAGTTCTAATATTGTTCTCAGATACATCATTATTCAATTCTCAATATTACATTTCAAAGTTCTCCCCAAATGATATATTAGAAAATACCAATATGTTTTAGTCTTCAGATCAAAATTAAAGAAGTACTGTGTTGGTTCTGCAGGATTCTAAATAACTGTGAAACCTACATTTAGGCAGAGTATAAATAACATGGTTGAGAATAGAAATCTATGAATAATGCTTCGAGTGAAAGAACGGTGTAGCCAATTTCACTTCATTGAGGTAACACTAAACAAAATGAACTTGTTTTATTTCATATAAAGGAATGACCAAATTATGCACGAGAAAATGTGAATTTTTTAAGCATGGCTTTTTTTCCAGCTTGATTTTTACTCCTCTGTGCAGCTGGAAATAGAATTCTCAAGAGCCAGCCTCTCTTTCATGAATCTTGGAAAAACTAATTTGATGTACATTTGATTTTATCAGTGGCCTCCTGATGTGACTTTCACCATTATCTCTGATGTTAAGTCAAATGAGAAGAAAGAATTCTCAAGGATGGTAGTTTGGAGATCTGAAAACTAAACCAGCACTTCTCAAACTTTATTATTCTCTAGGATGGCACTTAAATGCAGATTTGAGGATGTTGCTAAAATTCTGCATTTCTAACACATTAGAGATGATTCCAAAGCCACTGTTCTTATGCCCCCAATTTTGAAGAGCAATGACATAGATTAGTTGTGAATTTGTATTGTTGCTTTTCAGACTGAATGTTTAAGAATTTGCTCTATCTGGAAAAATAAATCAAGAATGCTTCTTAAAACTAAAAGGTTCTTGGAATCAGAATTTTGTCTTATTAACACTTTTATTCCCACTGCTTAAAACACTACAAGGCATACTGAAGTTTCTTAAATGATTGTTGCAGAATGAATAAAAATTATAAAAATTTGAGACCAATTTTTGATGCATGTCTTTTTTGGTGCCATATATCCTATTTGTTGGCGATATGGTAAAATTTGTTAAGTCCTCAGGATAAGATTTTTAAATGCACAATGAAATGCATAGATATCACAAAGAAAGCCAATTATATGGAATTATAGTTATCAAAATATATAAAAGTCAAATGTGTGATGTAATAATATATGTGCTTTTAAAAAACAAAATCTAGCAGTAGATCTAATAATTACTATAATTTTGAAGACATGGTGAGTATAAACAATGTTTTCAGATATCTGCAACAACTGTAATTTGATAGGAAAATATCTGTGATTTCTTTTGGTGATAAAAAGACAGGTACTGCTAATAGCACTATAGGTTGTTGTCTATATTCATAATTGAAGGATATGCTCCAATTTCATTGGAGGTGAGTGACAATAATATTATAATTATTTTCACATTTAAGTTTGTAGACATCCTGACATCTATTCATGACCCTCTCAAGATCTGTGAACCCCAATTTAATAACCTGCTCTTCAACAGTTTTTGAATTTCATTTATCAAGCTTTTCCAAAGCTAGCTGAAATTATTTCATAAAAAGGTGGGGACGGGAGAGCAATGCTATTTACTATTATTCTACTTTACCCAACAAAGTCTCCAGTGCTGGCCCAATTATTCCATTTTTCACACACAATGCTCCAACTTGCAAAGATCTAAAATAGCTTTTTCCAGCAATTATTTTCCTTCCATATATGTCTACAGCAATGACAAAAACATAACAAATACCTATATTCACTGAATAAACAACTCAAAATGCAACCTTGTGCAGTGCGTTCCCATGAAACAGATCCATAAACTTGGTAAATGCACCAAGACCCCATCAGGAATGTTTGAACTAAATCTTAATTTGTTATTCACGAACACTTCACATGGCCTTCTAAATGAATTATGTGCTGCCTCATTGACAAGAACTGTAACAGACTACACATTTGAGAGACAGAACTGGGCTTGTGGGATTGTTTTATTGAACAATTTCACAGGTGTTAACAATAGAGGTGGGCTGAAGAGTTTCATCCGAGAGAAGGCAACTCTGAGCTTGGAGTTATTCAAACACCTGTTGGGAAGTTGTAGTCTTTCCTCTACTTGTTTTGTTTATAATGATTTTGAAGGAACACCTTGTAGGAAGGTTTTCTGCAGAGTCTATATAGCAAAGGATGGGAAAGAAGGACCGGAGAAAAGAGAGGAGGAGAAAAAAGTGACTAACAAAAAGTCTAATCTGCTGAATGCCAATGCAAACCAATATTTACAAGAGGAAGTCTCATGCTTAAAATCTCAGGTCTGGATACAAGAGCAAATTAGTTTTGTTGGTACATATTCCTCTAATAAAAATAAAACTGAAGGGGCTGGAGCGATAGCACAGCGGGTAGGGCGTTTGTCTTGCACGAAGCCAACCTGGGTTCGATTCCCAGCATCCCTTATGGTCTCCCGAGCACCACCAGGAGTAATTCCTGAGTGGAGTCAGGAGTAATTCCTGAGCATCGCCGGGTGTGACCTCCTTCCTGAACAGTAATAATAAAACTGAAATGCTCTCAGGCGGAACAGTGGCGTGCCTAAATGTTTACTAACCAGTCCTTTGGATGTGGGAACAGCTTAAAAGACCCAAGATATGGTATGTGTCATTCACATGATGTAAATGGCTGATTTCAAATTTCCAGCTAAAGGCAACATTCAGTGTGTGCCTTAGCAGGAGATACACAATGTGGGCTGTCTGGTGCCCCTGCAACATTACCCCATCCCAATAATAGTGTCTTTAACAACTCCTCTCTCTTGAGTCCCTAATGCTGGAACTGGAATTTGCCTGCTTTCTTCCTTCCACCCCTTTGATTAGAGTGGGCACAGAAACTCATGACTTCTGCCTTGACCTTTTCTGGATTCCTGATACTTGTCTCAAAACCAAAGTGAGGAATGTTCTGGCTATTTGGGTGCATGATCAGAAATGTGTGTTCACTGTAAAGAAAGCAGTGAGATTTTGCAGACAAAATAAAAATTTGTCAAGGTCTGAGACTAAGAAGCTTCAGAGAAGGTGACTTGGGTGTTACTTGACTGCTAGCAGCCTCTGTTTATTCCATCTGTCAAAAGAAAGAGAGAAGGAGAGACAGAGACAGAGACAGAGACAGAGAGACAGAGAAGAGAGTCTAGGAGTCGTGGAAAGTAATTTGGAAAAAGTACTGAGTCCATGCAAAAAAAAAATACCTGCTTCATATACAACTCACAATATTTTTTCAATAAAAACATTTCTTCCCTTCAGCTTCCCTACTTTACTAACTGAAACCTTCTGCAGGGATTGGATACTATTTCTGTCTTTTCACACTTCTCTTGCTAATTTTCAGTGGGCTTCTGAGATATGAGATATATGTGCAGGCAATATGGAAACCGATCAAGAGGTGGGATTTATATTAAAAATATATATAGTCATATTTAAAATCCATTTTAATGTTACAATTTTGGGGAAGATCCAGTGGCTTGAATGAAAAAAATTTAAGAACATACCACTTTTCAAAAAAATCATAGTATCTTTTTTGGTTAATATTTAAATCATAAAACAGAAAGTGTTTATTATTTATAATTCTTAGAAAAGACATAGAAACTTTTGTTCAAATTCCAAAATAAGTATATCATCATAATACATTACAACACATTGTAGCAATGTAAAAATACAAATAATCTTTCAGTATTGGCTACAATTTACTATAGGGTGCTAATCCATTGACTCCATGATGGATATTTGTAGTAGAATAAAATGATTGTGTGATTCTTTTTGTACTTTAATATTATATTTTAAAGAGTTCACTCCTCTCACTATTAAAATGCCCTAAGGAAGGATCTTATTTGTGTTTTAGACAAATATTTACAACTATCTACTCATAGACTCATGTCATATAATATAATCCTTTTCTTTTTCCTCTATATTTCTTCCCTTTTAATACTCCAACTCTCTTTTCCTTTAACATTTCTCTATCCACTCTCGCAACTACCCATCCATCCATCCACCCTTCCATTCTCCCACTTGACAAATATATTTTGGGTTGTTAAAGTGGCTCACCAGCTAGACTCTAGAGATACAGTTGTGAGTCCACCATGGCATCTGCCACAAGAAATTTGGACTGTTGTGATGAAGCAAGCATTGAAGCAATTATAGCAAATGTTTCATCACAAGAGTGTACTGAGGAGGCACATTAAAGGCTTATCAATAGCATCCCCTGTTAGGAGATTGTATAGACTTTCTGAGTTAAAAATCAGTTACCAAAGAACATTTCCAATTTCCTTGCTTCCTGATCTACAGAGATTCTCTGTTAGAAAGGGAGTAATGCATTTAGCTGTTATACTTTTCTATAGCTTAGTGTTGGCCATTCGCTGTCTTATCCCCCTAGAAGTTATTAGTTACCTGAGAGCTAACTCCTAATTGGAAGTTTGGGGTCCTGGTTACATTTCAGAGACCTCTCACTTCTTCCTTGAGTTCTCGTTCTAGTTTTAGCAGCCACCTTCTATCCTTCTATTGAACATTGTTTTCATGAGATTCAGCTGTAGTCCAACCTTTCCACACTCATGGTCAAAGTTGACCCGCATTTGTGCCGCCTGGCTAATGTTTGGTGTTATTAGAACAATGTCATCATCGAAGTGAAGGTGGTGTAGTTGCCGACCATGTATCTTCACTCGCAGGCTTAAATAATGAAAAGAAGACTTTGAGACACCATCTCCTACTACTATGTGGAAAGCACATGATCTCACTTAATTCTCACTTAATTCAGATAGTCTGAAATGTAAACTCAAAGGGAAAGAAGATAGACTAATATGAACAGTTGAAAAAAGATATATTGATCAGTGAAGTTCCTACTGTACTGCTTTTTTGTTTGTTATTGGTAGCTAACTTTTGCATTTGGATATTCATCTTGGCTAACTTTCACTATTTGGAGATTTATCACAGATGCTGTTTCTCTCAGGAAACTTCCATATTTGCTCCCTATTTCACTGCTTAGTTGTGTTCTTATGTCTATCGCAGTTGTCCCAATTTAATACCTACATGGCCAACTGGATTATGCATTGCTTAACAGAAAATAATAAAATTGATTTATCTCTATGCCCCTAATCCTACATCTTAAATTGTACATAGTCCTCAAAAACTCTTTTGTGAATGAATTAATGCTGTATAAATACCACACAAAAGATTATTTTTTAAAAAAACTTTAAACTGAGTCTACAGAAAGGTAAAACTTTAAGATGTATTCTAAAGAATACAGTATTTGCCCAATGAAAAAAAATTGTATGTGTAAATAAAAAAAGATTCTCTAGAAAGTGTGTTTAATTTTGTTTAGCTAAAATCTGACTTTCAGAAAACAGGAAATAAAGGTAGTCAACAGTGAGGGCAATTAGATATTTTGAATCCACTATAGAAAAGAATTTAGCCAGGAGAAAGATATGACAGTGAATCTATAAACTATGGACACACTTGATAGAAGTTGGGCTGTCTTGCAAAATCACAGCTCCAGAGACAGTTCTGAGTCCACTAGCAAGAAATTATGAAAATCTTTGACTCTAGTTTCCTGTGACGCTACCTCATTCAGTTTTACTTCTGGCTGAAAAAGTGAATCAGCCTCTGGAGATCCACACATTCACCTTAATCTCTTGGAAAATAAAATTTAGCTCCACATAAATGTTTTTGCTAAATTTTTGATGACTACAGAAAATGTTTCCATTTTCAATTTTAATGGTTAAATTTTATCTTTCATGAAAAGCATGTCATTTCTTTTCTTCATCAGCTGCTGGGCAGAACTACTCAGAATCTCCTGATAGTTCAGAAAAATCTTTCATTCTTTGTTCTCTCATGAAATGCTTGGGAAGGCTATTTTCTCCTATGTGTAGAAGCACACCACACTGGCATACATGCATGCTCATGTATGTACACATACTCACAGACCTTCATGTCATAGTTGTGTATCTTTAATATCTTCTACAGCATATATACAGTATATATAAATCTATACATATAAATTTATACATATATGTATATAAATTATACCCATGTATACATATATACATATATAAATTTAAAATTTTTATCTACACTTTTAAATATGTTGGTGCCAGGTGGACTTAAAAGACCATAGGAAATCATTTGTGCCACCCCCCCCTCCCGAAGCAGCTAACTGAAAACCTGCACTGTTTCCTCAACTCTCTTCCTTTGTGCCATCCTTTTAAAATGTCTCTTTCTTTCTATCTAATTTATTATCTTAAGGAATTTGCTATTTTCCCCCAAGGGAAAAGGGGGAGGGGTGGATCTCTCTTCAAGATGTTACTTTGTTTACTCCCGTTAATTATTTAAGAGGATTCTTTAAGCCCTCACCACTCAACCTTTACAATTCCACACAGAAACAAAGATAATTTAGAAGGCTGAGGATCTTTATGCAAATTGAGATTTTCAGAGCTGAGAAGGGCATATCCAAGCTTCAGCCTGCTGAGGGTTGGACACCAGGGTATAGTGGGGTTTGATAGCTCACGATGGGAAGGTGGGGGATCCAAAAACATAGAGCCTTTGTTGAACATGGAAAGAAATATTAATAATACAGCATTAATTTATTGCCTCTGCAGATTATTTCTAATACAGACTTGCTGACTTGTACATGTATAATACATAAACACATCCATAAAAGTTTAATGCCTTCAGAGTAGTACATTCACCCACAACCCCGCCTGTTGACACAAACTCACTCCCCTGAACAATGCTTCTAGAAGAGTCAATATGATGTCAAGGTGGCAGAATTAAGAATGACACCGAAGGAATGGACAGAAAATGAACTTTTCAAAACTTTTAAGTTGATTAGGCACTGGACAGATATTCAGTATTATGTGTTGTGATAATCCTAAATAGGAATAGTTTATTTTCAAACCTGGATCCTGAATTTCCAGTAGAAGCAGCAGTAGAACCTGTCTGCAATCCAAGGACGCATTGCTGAATTCACAAAGCTGTTAGGAAGAATATCCTTAAATGTTTTGACTAAATGCATTTTGTACTGTTTAACAGAACATGCACGATTTTAAAGAAAAACTGCAACCCACACATTCCTTTCCAAATGAACTGCTATAAAGAAGGAGAGTTGAATAGAGGAATAATGGTTTATTTACTGTTTGTTTTAGAAACTGAGTCCTAAAGTTTTGGGAACACACTATTTTTTGCTGTCTCTCTCCTGTCTCTTGTGGGGCAGATCACGCAAGATCCTCACTTCACTGAGAATTCAGATTTTGGAATCTAAACTCTACGCTTTAGATGACAGATAGAACAGAGAGGTATCCCTAATCATTTCTTCTTCACTCTTTGCTGATTAAAATCTGGATTCACTCATTGTTTGGATATTTCTAAGAGGCATTTGAATCTGCATTCTGCTCTTTTAGCTTCTGTGTGTCTGTTGCAGAAATGAGCATTGGAACCAGCCAGCTCCATCCGGCATCTACCCCCAAACAGACTCTGAAATTTCTGTTCCTCTCTGGATAGTGGATGTTCAATCATTTTGCAGTACTCAGCTCGACTCTAATAACAGCTCTATTATGGCCCTGTGGCCTTTTTCGTAACATTTATTTTCAGGTCGGCCATGTGTTGGGCATCCATAACAGCCAGGCTGACTGTCACTCTGTGGGTCCAAAGGGTCGGCAGTGAGAGCGGATCTGGACTCCTGCAAAGTGTGATGGAATTGGCTGGATTTCATGTGACAAGCTCAGATTATGGTCCTTTGTCCATAGCAAGCGTGAAAGAAACAGAAAGCCTTGATGGAGGGTCTACTTCCTCAAACATGGGAAGAAACAAAGATATTTTTTAGACTAAAGCTCAACATGCTCTGGATCTTGAAGCTCTGCCACTTAGGGAAGTAACTTGCTTTACTGAGATTTTTCTTGGGATCAATACTTAAAAAGGAACTTAAATCCAAGTAAAGTTGTTTAGCACTTATGGGTAAAATGAATACTGAGTCTCCTTTTGAATAGACTGTGATCACGTGGGTCCATTATCTAAGGAGATTTCAAAATCACCATGAACATTACCTCATTCTGCGAGTGATTAACATAATAGCCCCTTCTCCTCATACTCACGAGCTACATGTTTAAACATTGCACTTATCAAAACAATTCAGAAGGATTTATGAAAACCCTAAAACAGTGGTCTTGAGGGAAAGTGATTAGAATGACAACATCACTATTTCGAACTCTTAGATGCTGACGACAATGATGGCTACTGAGGGGAAGAGATTGGGGTGAGGATATGTGAATTGAGATGTCTTTTGGTTTAGGAATGGCACTGGACCTTTGTGGGTGGAATGATGAGTTTTATACACATATGCTAAAATTCCGCAGTATTACAAACCAACGTAAATTAACATTTTTATGACTTTGGGGCCACACCCAGCAGTGCTCAGGGCTTACTCATGGGTCTGCATTCAGGAATCACTCCTGGTGGTATTTAGGGGATGCTGGGGCTTCAACCTGGGTCAGCCACATGCAAGGGAAATGTCTTACACGTGGCACTGTTGCTTCAACCCCTATTGTAAATTAATTTTAAGTACAAAAATTTGATAAAGAAAAGGATATGTAAAAAATCCTAAAACAATGGTATCACTTGTATCACTTGTTATCCCATTGATATTCGAATTACTTGAGCGGGCGCCAGCAACATCTAGTGCTAGTGTAGCCCAATGGTATCTGCTCACTCCAGGAACATGAAGAGCTTCAAACTGTTCATTCAGGGATTTGATGAAGTCTGACCATATCATAGGTGGGAGGCCACGCAGTCTTTTGAAGTCCGGTGGAATACAGTCAGTAACAGCTACAGTCCAGCAGTCATCTCTAAATCGCATTTCATGTCCAGCCCATCTGATTTTCGACGCCTTGGCAAACGAGACAATGTCCCTGATTCTTGATTGTCGACAGAGATCAGAACTCCGGGTTCCTTCTCTTACTTGAGTGAAATGTGATATTCTAAGCATAGCACTTTCAATTCCCCTTTGGGATACACGAATAGAATTCTCGTCCTGTTTTCATAGGGCCCAGGTCTCTGAGGCATATGTTAGTGCAGGAAGAATGATGGAGTCAAAAAGATGTGCCCGGAGCTGGAAGTTCTTTGTCCACTTAATAACTTCTTTGATGCTCTTGAAGGTTCCATGCTGCTCTCTTCCTCCTGTGCAGTTCTGGTGCCAAGTTGTTCCTCATGTTGAGTTCTCAACCCAGGTACACAGAGCTGCTTCATACGAAGATATTTATTCTGTTGAGAATATATGGAACGTCAGGGACTAGTTCGTTTTTCAAAAACATTGTCTTGATGAGATTCAGCTGCAGTCCAACCTTTCCACACTCATGGTTGAAGTTGGCCAGCATTTGTGCCACTTGGTGTTATTAGGACGATGTCATCAGTGAAGCGGAGGTGATGTAGTTGCCGACCATCTATCTTCACTCCCATTCCTTCCCATTCCAGTTGTCGCATGACGTTCTTGAGGGTATCACTTAAGAGTTTCAGTGAAATGGTATCACCCTGCTAAATCCCTCTCTTTACATCAATGATCACTGCCTTGTAGAATGGTGAGATCCTGGTGGTGAATCTGTAATATAGCTCGCGGAGGATCTTGATGTACTGAGTTTGAACGTCCTGTTTGGCTAGGGCTTCGATGACCACTTCAGTCTCAACAGAATCAAAGGCCTTCTTTAAATTGATGAATGTTAGACAGAGCGGCATCTTGAACTCTAGTGAAATTTCAATGAGCTTGGTCACCATGCGGATATGGTCGATCATGCTGAATCTTTTTCAGAACCCGGCTTGGTTTTCAGAACTCACATGGTTGTCTTTTGTCTCATGTCCTGCCTATTCTATTCAGGATGACTTGAGTGAACAACTTGTAGACGACGGATAACAGGCAGATTAGGTGATAGTTGCCAATGTCGTGGATGTCTCCCTTCTTGTGCAAGAGAGCCATCCTGCTGGTTTTCCATTGGGACAGAACCTTGCATTCGGACAGGTAGTGTGTGCAGAACCAAGCCAGTGTACTGATGAGTACTGGTGGTTGATTTTTCAGGTGTTTGGGTCTGACCTTGTCTGAACCGGATGCTGTATGCTTCTTTACTGATGAAATGGTGTGTGGGATTTCAGAAGGGAGAAAGTTGGGAACAACATATCCATCCTGTGGAATTTGGTATGTGGGCAGATGGACCTGGCTATTGAAGAGATCCAAGTAGAAGTCATGAATAATCCTCTCCATTGCCCTTCTGGAAGATGTGATAGATCCATCAGGACGTCAGAGGGCAGTCATCTTGGTCTTGCAGTTGGCGAAGGACAGGCGAGCATTGTGAATACTTTTCCCAGCTTCTGCCACATGGTACAACACTGCTGCTCTTCTCTCTTTGAGGTCTTCCTTTATCACTTCTTTGCACAGCTTTGTGACCTCAGACATTAGCTTGTGATTACCTGAGGCTCATGCCTAACCACATTGGCGAATGAGTTGGAGAGTTTTCAAAGACAGGTGTCTGTTTGTGGCTTTCCCACTCTTGGCATTCCTTGCACAGTCATGGAGGTGCTGAACCAGTCTATCGTATTCCTTGTCGATGTTGTCAATGATGGCATCTTCCCATGTTGCCGCAATATTGCCAAAGAGCTCCCAGTTGGTGGTCATACTGGGAGTTCTCTTCTTAAACTTAAACTTTGCGGTCCTTTCTCCCCACTCTGTGAAGTAGAATTTTGCACGAAGGAGATGGTGGTCCGATCCTGTTTGGAATTTTGGGACAACAGCAACATCAGTCAGGCAAAACCATCAATTGAATATGATGTGGTCAAGTTCATGTTGACAAGGACACCAACACTACTGACACCTCTATTGTCACATGTTCTGAGGAACAGTTCTTATCCAGTGTCGAAAATGGTGTGATGTGATTGATGCCTTCTCTTTTCAGTCAGACCAATGATGTTGTACTTGATCTTCTGCGCTTGCACCATTAGGTCCTCGATGGATGCTTCCAATGCCAGCATACATGCGTTGAAAGCAAGGAGAGGCTGACGAAATCTCAGGGACAAACTAGACTTCCAAAATGAAGAAGGACTTTCATTTTTCATTCATTACAGAAAAAATGAATGTTTGTATTTTCAAAACACTGGTACTTTAGTAAAATGGATTGATAACATTACTATTTCTAAGCAAACCATTATGTGAATAACAAAGAGAGTATAGGTATATGTATATGATATTTGTCATAGAAGAGCCTGGCAAGCTCTCTGTGGCATATTCAATATGCCAAATGCAGTAACAATAACAGGTCTCATTCCCCTGACACTGAAAAGAGCCTCCAACCTTTGGGAAAAACAAGTAAGGAGAGGCTGCTAAATCTCTGGGCTGGGAACGAATGGAGATGTAACTGGCACTCACTTGAGTAAATCAATGAACAATGGGATTATAGTGATACAGTGATATGATATTTGATATACATAGTGAAATCAATTGACAGGCAACCTAGCAACTTACAAATCACCATGGATAACATAACCAGCAAAATGGAGCTACGTGATTAAAACTTATGAAAGTATTCTGAATATTTTTAAATAATTTTCCCGGCCAATTCTCCAGGAGGAGCCTACCTGGAACTTCCACTTAGGATCTACTGACTTAGGCCCAAACACATTATCAAAGTTAATCTTCTTTGCTTAAAATCAACTAATTGTAAATGTTAAACATATCTACTAAGTACCTTCAGATTGATAACTAGTCTACACGGTACTTGAACACCTAACTGAGCACAATCACAGTCAAGATGACATATAAAATAAGTTTGTTTGTAACAGAAGTCTCATCACTTTGCGGTAGACAGGCACTGACTTGCTTGTGTGTAACAAGCATTTTTCACTAAAATGCCAGGGCCATAAGAATGAGAGATCTTTTTTTTTTTTTTTATCTTTTTGGGTCACACCTGGCTGATGCATAGGGATCACTCCTGGCTCTGCATTCAGGAATTACCCCTGGCGGTGCTCAGGGGACCATATGGGATGCTGGATGCTATCGCTCCAGCCCCAGAGAATGAGAGATCTTTTGATTGAACACTATATGTTATTCCTAAAAAGACCTGGCACACAATAAACTTTAGATAAATAAATTTGGCTTCTTTCTTGTCTTGCATGAAACTGATGTAGGCAGAATAGGAAAGGCCCCCTCAAAAGGCAATGGCAAAAGCAGACCTTTCAGAAAACAGAAAAAAACATGAACTAAGGCCCAAGAAGACCGTCACCTATCTACAGCAACAGACCTAGAGAAGCTCCTGCAGAAACAGAAGGCCAAGAAAGGAATTTCAAAGAAGACCATCACAACCCCCAGCCCCCCTGGTAACTTCCTTAGCAATGGATTTCAACCTAGGTAGAAGCCCCACATGGTGGCTGATTGGAGGAACCCTATAAAGGCCAACTTGGACAAAGGAAGGGCACGCATATGCTGCCCGAGCCCATGTGCTGCTTGTGCCCATGTGGCCGAGCACGTATGGTGCCTAAGCACATGTGTCGCCTGCATCTCCCCTCTTGAGATGTCTAATGCTTTCATGTCTAATGCTGGAATATATGTAGGGGCTCTCTCCACCCTTGGAGAAGCCCAGGTTCTCTCTTGAGCACATTGCTCTCTTCTCTCTTTCTCTCTCTTTCTCTCTCTCTCTCTCTCTCTCTCTCTCTCTCTCTCTCTCTCTCTCTCTCTCTCTCTCTCTCTCTCTCTTTGTCTTTCTCTCCCTCCTTCCCTTCAAAACCTCCAATAAAAAACTAATGTCACTGCTCGTCTACTCCTGAAATTCCTTTCTGTGAGGCAAGACAAGAACCCAGTTACCTTGGGTCCTGGGTGGCAGAGGTGGATCTGGAGAAAGTGATCATCTTTCTCCTCCCCACTTCACACGAACCACCGTGGGGCCCACTGACATCAAAAAAACTGTGTTTAATGTGTTACAGACATGAGGCTAGAGACAATAGCAGGTGTTTGACTGACTAACCTGGGTTTTATGCCCGGAATTTCATACTGTTGGTTTCCAGCACTGCCACGATACCTGAACACAAAGCCAGGAGGAAGCCCTGAGCACCACTCAGTGTGGTCAAACAACTCCCCCACCAAGTCCTTGTCTTTGCCCCCACCCCCCGCCTTGAGAAGAGTCACAAACACTATTTTGATGACTCATGCATTCAAGAAAGAGTATCAACTGCTGAGAAATTATAGAAATAGTCCTGCTGATATGCTAGTACATACTTGTACAACTTCTTGAGGTAAGCAGGAGCCCTGGTGGTTAACAGGAAATAGGACTACTGATGAGAAAGAATGAGTCATTTCAATCAACCAATGTGTAATTCTATCAATTATTTCATTTGAATGTGAAAGAAGAGCTTGTACTGAGCATTTATCCTGTCTTTTGAGAAATAGTAAAAGAAGCAAATTATTATCCAAAATAAAGGCACAGTAGGACCAGGTACCGACATGCCTACTCCAGTTATAGTTTCATTTTAACTTTAGGTTTTGTGGGATTATGTGACTAATTTTAGAGTTTTCATGAAAAGTTTTGAGAACTTCTTAAAGGATTTTTTCTTAGTTAATTTAGTAGAGTAGGAGGAGAAAGATGGAATAACCATCAAGGAACTCTGAAGCTTTAGGTCAAGTACCTGGGATAGAGTCAGGTGAGTTAGAAACCATGCATTTTTTTTTTCAAATAATTATGTGGGTTTGCAAATGTAGGATTAAGAAAGTCAGGCTTAGGAGTAATTCCTGATTGCAAAGCCAGGAGTAACCCCCGAGCATTGCCGGCTGTGACCCAAAAAGAAAAATAAATAAATAAAAATAAATAAACCCAGAAAGTCAGGTAGAGAGACTTAAGTTTATTTGATCTTGTGACCTATTAGAACATTTTGCAAAAGTTGACCCTTGTGGCTTAATGGCTCCTGGGTGAAATACAGCAATCTTCACACACTTTCCTCTAAGAAACCTTTTTGAATCATTTTTAGTGGATTATTCATAAGAAGCAATACAAAATAAATTATTTCAGTTCAGCTTTGGGGGAAGGGTTTGGGATTTAGGATGGAAACATCCGAAATATGGTGGTGGGAAGGTGAAATAGTGGTGAGATTGGTGTTTGAATATTAAATGTCATCAAATATTGTGAACAACTTTATAAACATAAAATTTGAAGAAATGGCCCTTGAGCCCCTCCAGACTTTGGGATTTAATAGTATGACTAACATTCTGGACTTGGAAAATCCTCAGGATATCTTCATAGTCTTTAGTCCTATTTATGGAGTTACTTTTCTCACTTACCTTCCCATTTGAACCTTATAACAACTCTGGGTGGTGAGCAGGATAATAGTATCAACCCTATTTCACTGAAATGGAAACTAAAGTATGAACATTTCCCTTACCAATAGTAGTCACAAAGCTGAGAAATGACAGCATTTTAGAGAGTTCAAACACAAATTTAACTAGTGATGAGATCAAACAAGATGTAAACTTTTCCGCTCCCCAAAAGATTTAATAAACAAGTTGTTCATTCCATTATCTGGGTTGCTGAACATTTTCAGTCATGAATCCAAGAGTTTTCTTGAGACACAGGAAGGAAGTTTTCTTGGTTAAAAATTGCTTATCCACTATAAGGGGAAAAATTATGTACATGGAACAGCGGGACGCTGGTGGAATCTCGAGCCGGAGTGGATACCAGCGCAAGACCTTTGGTTCCAGAAACTGCTTGCAGACACTCTACTAGACTATCAACTAAGCCAGAGCCCCACGCCGGCTGATGACGGGAAATAACCATCCTGCACGTTTTTTTTTTCCCTTTGTCAGGCAGCATAGCGATTACTAAACAGGCGTGAACTCGGTGTCTCGGGGCAAGGGGGAAAAAGAAAAGTTATGTAACAAACAGCGGGACTTAATATCTCTATATTCTTAGCAATGGAGAACTATCAAATGCTTCCTTGGCAATAGGACTGTCTTTTTCTTTTTTTGGGGAAACCCCAGCAACGGTAGTGAGTTGTGTGTTGAACCATGGAATGTAATCGAGATAAAGTGTAAACGAAGTGAAACTTATCACGTACACAAGGGTGGGGACTGGGGAGGTGGGAGGGGGCAGATATACTGGGGGGTTGGTGATGGAAGATGGGCACTGGTGAAGGGAAGGGTGTTTGAGAATTGTATAACCGACATAATCCTGAGAACTATGTAACCCTCCACTTGGTGATTCAATAAAAAAAATTAAAAAAAAAATTGCTTATCCACATCACATGGCTCTTTCTCCCGGAACGGAGTATAACATGAAGCCTGCCATAGCCATGCCACCGGACTCTACACCAGGCTGTTTCACACAGGGCACCCCAAAGTGGGGGCAGGTGAGAGCCCTCCCTGCCCTAAAAGACTCAGCCCCAGCAGCCGAAAACCTCCAGAACCCAACCGCCGCCAAGCTCAAGGCCGCTCCCCACACACTCGGACTGAGCCTCACGCATGAGTGAAGTCCCACAAAATCCAGGTAATGCGGAACTTTGTGACCTTGGACTCTAGGCTCAACAGGACTGGGAATGGATATCCTGTGCCTGTTTCCCCCAGTTACCGGGGACCCAGGAGTCACGCCTGTAGGCCATCTCCTGCTGGCGCCAGATAATCTTGTCATCAGCCACCATCCAGACCACACAGCTCTTTCTCCCAGAAGGGAGCATAACATGAAGCCTTCCATAACCATGCCACTGGACTCCGTCCCAGGCTGTTTCGCTTGGGGCACCTCAGCAGGAGGCGGGTGAGAGCCCTCCTCACCCCAAGGGACCCAGCCCCATCAGCTGCCTCCAGAACCCAACCACCGCCACATTCAAGACCACTTTCCCACACACTCAGACCAAACCTCATGTATGAGTGAACATATTCTTGAACCACGCAGCATCAAATGTGGCCATGCGACACATCATAAGACACTCCCTACCACACCACATTTGATGGGGTTCAGATCGTAGGCAGAAAATCATAGAGGGAAAGATAACAATCACGAAATCCCGTTAATCATTGATTTCTCAAGTGGGCTCAGTAACCTCTCCATTTGTCCTTTCCCTGAGATCTTAGAAGTCTCTCTTGACTTGGCCCTCCCAATGATGTCACACTGGAGGCTCTTTCAGGGTCAGGGGAATGGAATCCAGCTTGTTACTGGATTTAGCATATGAATACACCATGGGAAGCTTGCAAGGCTGTCCCATGTGGGCAGGAAACTCTCAGAAGCTTGCCAGTTTCTCCCAGAAGGAGAAGTAGGCTACAAGATATCATGCGGCCACTCCTGGGAGCTTGCTTCCAAGTCTCTTGATGTTGGCTGTTAATGGGACCACACACACCTGGGCTCCTCTGCCAGCACCCTCATGCGCGATTTCCCTTTCAGAGGGAAATATATACATATTATATATATGCATATTTACATATTTTCATATATATAATACATATATATACAAAAGCTCACATCACTCAACCTTTAATAGCATGTTAGTGATATCCTAAAGAATGTCTTAATGGCCCGTTGCCAAAATAGAACAACCTTCACACTGTTTCTTATATGAACACTTTTTTGTAAGCATTTTCAGCAGTTCTTTATAACAGACAGTACAAAATACATTATTTTGATTATGCTTTGGGACAGGGATCAGGACTGGAGATGAAAATATCCCAAATTTGGTGGTGGGAAGGTGTAATGGTGGTGGAATTGGTGTTTGAATATTAAATATAATCAAATATTGTGAACTACATTATAAAATAAAAAAATTTAATAACAGAATTGCTTATCCAGCAGAACATATACACCTGTGCTTCCCTCTTGTGTTGAAGGTATTTCTCTATTAACTATTGGCATATGTCATGTGACTGCCTTTCTATTTCATACAGAATTAGTAAAAAATATTTTTTCCTGAGAATAACAATTTTTTCAATTATCGACTCAATTATATTTTGGAGTTAGTCTTAAAAACTATTCCAGGCTGGAGAGACAGTAGAGTGAGTAGGGCATTTGCCTTGCATGTGGCCGACCTGGGTTCAACCCCTGCCAGGAGTGATTGCTGAGCACAGAGGCAGGAATAACCCCTGATCATTGCTGAGCTGTACTATTTCCCCAGCCCCTCCAATTCTGAACAGATGCTGGTATACTTTTTAATCAATCGTGACTCCAAAAAGCAAATACTATAATAAACAAAGGATGAAAAATTGACAGTAATTTTGGAATTATTGAGCACATATGAATATAATAGACTTGAACATGTATAAATACACAAAACAATAACTTTTTTCAAAGCCAGAAAAACAGTTCGAAGTTTTTACCACATGCTTTAATGTGAGAGCCCAGGTTTAATCCTTAGTACCCAGGATCCTTGAGCAATGCCTAGAGCAACCATCAAGCTCAGAGCCTAGAGTAAGCTCTAAATACAATGTGTTGTAACCCCAAAACATTGTTGTATTGGCCAAAGAAATGTCACAATCTTAGTATTATGCAAATTTGGAAAATATATTTGCATAACATTGGGAAAGTCTCTGAACCTCATTATAATTAAAGGAACAATCCTCCACCCTGTAGAGCTAAGAGATGCATTCAAGACTTAATCCCAGTTAATGTCAAATTTGGGACCATATTTTGGTCCTCTAACTTTTAACCTGGGCTGGAGCAATAGCACAGCGGGTAGGGTATTTGCCTTGCACTGGCCAACCCAGGTTCAATTCCTCCTTCCCTCTCGGAGAGCCCGGCAAGCTTCCGAGAGTATCCCGCCTGCACAGCAGAGCCTGGAAGGCTACCCATGGTGTATTCCATATGCCAAAAACAGTAACAAGTCTGACAATGGAGATGTTACTGGTGCCCGCTGGAGCAGATCCATGAGCAATGGGATGACAGTGATACAGTGAACCCTTAACCTAATGTTTAGTCTAGGCTCAGAGTTTAAGGATCATTATGTGTTACTAAAAAGTAACTTCAAGAAAGTTATTTAGTCTCCCTGAGACTTGGTGTTTGTATTGGTAAGAAGTATACAACATCTATTCGTATAGTCATGTAGGGAATTAAATAAAAATAATCTAAATAAAAGGACTAACACTGGGTTTGTAACACATGGTAGGTGCTAACTACAGGTTAGCTATAACTGTTACTCTCATGATGCATTTGAGATCATGCTGAAAGTTCCATTAAGAGTGAGAGTTTATTTGAAGGATGCTTTACATCAGTCCTTTTCAACCTTTTTTCTAGTTCGCTCCCTTGTTTTCTTCCTATGATCCCCCTGCTTTATCACTTGGTTCCTGTTCTTGTGCTGTGACACCCCAGTAAGGGGATTTTTATTGTTGGCCCCTGGGAATATCTGGGGATTCATAGTGGATCATATACAGACCCCCTCCCCTCATCCTTAAGTAATATTGCTTCACTTGATATCATTTAGAAACAAAAAAATGTGGCTAGTGTTTTTAACTCAAGGAGATCAACCTGAGGCCACAGATGTCCCAGGTGCTTCCCAGAGACGCAGGCAGGTACGTGTTTGTCAGTGTGCAGATCGTTACAACATGCCAGTCAACCAAAAGCTTACATTCAGTAGACTGGCAACACCTGTAAAGGCGATTATAGGCTGCCCCAAAAGCCTTCATGCCTCTTTGAGAGCCCGGCAAGCTACCGAGAGTATCCCGCCCACATGGCAGAGCCTGGCAAGCTACCCATGGCGTACTCAATATTAACAAGGACGGTCCTCATTCCTCTGATCCTGAAAGAGCCCCCAATATGCCATCGAGCTATACTAGCATGCGACAGGGACAAATGGAGATGTTTCTGGTGCCCGCTCAAGCAAATTGATGAACAATGGGATGACAGTGATACAGTGAATGTTTTTAAGAGAGCACAGGAAGAAAGAAGAGAGTGGTTGTGAAAGTCAAACCCTGAGAAACACACATTCAAAGTTTAGATGATTAATAAGAAACAGTTAAAAAGATTTAAGATTGTGCCTGATCACAGAAACCAACAGAAGAGTGAACATTGAGCCTGCTATTTTTATTTATTTATTAATGAAGCAAAATGATTTTTCAGAAGAAATTTAGAGAAATGTGAGAGAAGAGAAAAGGAGAGAGAGGCTCAAGAGAAAACATGGGCTTCTCCACAGTGCTAAAAGCAAAGGATGGCTTTTGAGTGAAGCTTATATTCAATCTCTCCAAATTGTCTTGGCCTGGAGACTTCTGCACACAGAACTTAAAAGGCTTGGGCTCTTGATTGTCCTTTCTTTAGTCTTATCACAGCCATTAGACTCTCCAGTTGCTTTTTCTTTTCTGAGGGGGTCTACCCTTCTCTTGGATGTGCCTGGGTTTCCACATCTCAAAGAGCTCAGAATTAGCATCTCAAAAAGATGGAATCATCATGCCTCTGGTCTACCTCTGGGCAATTTCTTCTGTTTCACTATTTTCCAAAAGCTCATTGCCAGGCCTCCGCTCTCCATCTGATGCAAAATTTCTCCCCTAGAGTTTTCACCCCTTTAAATCTTTAAGGGTACACATGTGAAGATGTACCTTTTGTAATTTCTTCATACTTACAAAAGGATGCAGACCCTGACTCTGTAGGGGTATGAAATCTCATGCTAACTTAGTATAAATGGGGCCAGGCAATGGGAGTTTACCGTTTTTATTAGTTATCTTTGAGCAATTGCTTTTTGTGGGTTGGACAATAGAATACAGATGCAAATAAAAGAGACTCTCAGGGAGAAGGCACTGAAATACCTCTTTCAAGAAAGTTGGCTATTAAAGGACCAATGTAAATTGGTACTTCAAGATGGGTTGTAAAGTCATGGGCGGATTTTATTTTCTAAATGTAGGAGAAATTTGTGCATGTATAGAAAGTTGCAAGAGAGTTTGAACTAATGAGAGATGGGAGGGGAAATAAATAATATATGAAATTGAAAGGTATAGGGTTCCATCATTAGTAAATCTGAGTAAGTCTTGACAAAAAAAATCTCTTCCTCGGAAATTAAAGCAAAGGGAAGAAGGATACAGTAATCTGAGAAGACAAGGAGAGAAACTGAGGGGACTTAGATTGTATATTCTTAACCTTCTGGGCAAACTAACAGTTGGGTTATTTCTCTCTGACGAAGACTCAGCGGCTAGTGTGGGAGTACTAGAGAGAGATGAAAGGTTTGGAACAAAGCACTGTGGGGAATTTGACAGAGCCCATTAGAGTTCAGTACACAATATGCTGGTGTGGGCTAAAGGCCCACCTGAGGTCAAACAGCATGACCAGGAGGTAGACCCGTCAGCCCAGTATTAATTATCTCAGCCTCGGAGGATTGGACAAGAGATGGTTCTACAAGTATTTCTGGAGCAAGAGGGTCCAGGAAGACTGAGAGAGCAGTTCAGTCAAACCTTGGGAACGGAGAGTTCATTCAAAGCATGGGAAAGAGGGAGGGGGCGTCAAAGCTGTGCTCTCGACTGACATCTGATCTAAGAAACAGGGGTGAGAGTCAACGTTGGCCGTGACACAGTTTTGAGACAAGGAATTGAAGGAACTGCAGGTTGGTGGCTGAGGTGAAGTGAGGAGAGATTTGAGCTGAGGAAGCTAAAAACTGGAAAGGAGACTTTTTTTTTTCCCTCAACGTCGACAACTGAAACTGGGTGACAGCAGATGCCGGGGAGCCAGGGCACCCCTCCCCTGAGTGGTGAGAAACACTCTGAATGAGAGGGTCCCTTAACTTAGGCCTCCCAGCTCGGCATTTCCGCCCACCTCCCTGCTGGCGCCTAGGCGTTTGGATGTCTTCCCTGTCAGCCTGACAGGCTGGGGTGTCGAATTCTGCGAGTCCTATTCCTCTCCAGAGACCCTGCACTTCAGGGTGTCCCTGCAGAGAGAGAATGTGCCTCCCTACCTTTTCCCTCAAGTGCCTGTTTGTTCGCTACCCGGATCCCCAAATACCGTCAACCCCCCCCACGGTGCCAGCCTGCGCCTCTCATCTAGAGCGGGAGTGTGATGCCGCTATCCATTTTGCAGTCTTTGTACACATCAAAACAAACAGAGACCCAAACACACCCCAGCAGGCTTATTGTCAGAGAATTAGCTCCCATGCTGGTGCAGCCAGACAGATTGGGATAAGAATAGCTTCAAATAAATCCTCCCAGCAAACTGGTCACAGACCAGAGCGACCGGAGGACTTCTGGCTAGAACCACATTTGGTACACACGGTCTGTTAGCCTAAGAGATTTTATTTGGAGTTTTTAAAAAGGAGTCGGAGGAAAACAACAGCAATGGCCTTCTCCTCTCTGAACACTGAGGTGGCTGAAGAGGGGTTTGGTTGAGAATTCAGACAACAGGGTAGAACATTCAAGAGCACCTGTTTATGATTATCTTTTGCCTCCAGGTAAGTAGAAATTTGATCTTCTACTGCTGGAGGCTTCTGCCTCCTACAAACATTAACCACATGTATCAGCTGGAAGCTTTCCACTCCTAGGTCAAGCCCGTGGTTCCCTTCTCTCTAACCTTGAAATCTATCTCCCAACACTCCTTGACACTGGGTACTCATTTAACATAACAATCATCTATGGGGACCAGCTTAGTAATTAAAGAGAGAAAAATAATTTTCATCTTAGAGTTAGCTCAGGTGGATTGGAAGCCGGTGTCTAGTTTATCCTTAAGTGCCTCTTCCTTCAGGGAACTCAGAATCTACATTATGACGCTGCGTTTGCCAGTTTCAAATTATTCTAATATTTTGACATACCTGTGTCTGATTGTGTGGTAGACAATGACCCAGCAAGGGAACGACAGGAGGAACCAGCATCGGATGAAGGCTTTGCAGCTGGCGATGCAGGAAAAAAATTTGCACCCAGCTTATAGCTATTCTGTTTCCTTCGAGTGGATTTCTATGTGCTAGAAGTCACCTCGCTAGTCTAAAACGTGAAGGGGTTAGCATGAACCAATTCTCCTAGAATTACATTTCTAACTAAAAATATCTTTTGCTTTTCAGAACCAGGGAAATAGTTCAAGCAGCAGAACACATGATCTGCTAGTGTGCTAGACCATGAGTTCCATCCCTGTTACCACATACAAGACAGATAGACAGATAGACAAATACACACACACACACACACACACACACACACACACACACAGAGAGCTAACCAAACCAAAAAATATTTTTTAACAGAAGAGTTTTCTTTCTCTTAGCACTAAAGATCCCTGATCTAAGCGACCTCACTCATGCTGGAGTTAGAAAGTTGGGCAGCAGAGTGAAATGATACAAAGGAACTGATAGATTTGAGAACTCTGTCTGGCACAGAGAGATAAAGATGAATTCAGTGAAAGAAATAGGAGAAGTTTATTGGGATGTGCTCCTGGATAGAACTTTATGAACTTCAGGCGATGCTGGGTGAGAGCCACGCCCTGGAAGAAATTAGGGAGGCCTTTAAATTGTCATGGGCAGGAAAAGGGGAGAAGGGAAAAAAATCAGTAGGACCAGTGTGCTTGATCTGGCCTGTTATCTGTAGGGGAGAGTTGTAAGGAAGCATGGTGTGTAGCCTGGTGATTTTCTGTTGCCAGGTGGGCCGTAAGTCCTGTCTTCTGTGCTGGGGACAGGGTGATCTTTGATTCTGGGAATGTCTACTTCATCTACACCATTTGATCCGGAGCAAACCTTTGCAAGGACAGTGTTTATGAGGTCAAATAGATCAGCATATAAATCCTCATTCAGTCACTCAGTGTTTTAGAGCAGAAATTTAACATTTAATGCTTTTATTTTGTCAATGATAAAAATGTCACATTTTCTACCTTACAGCTGTGCATGTTAAATGAGATCATATATACAAAACAATAAGAGCAATGTATGTTTAATCGTAAGAAAAAATATGAATGAACTATTATATGAGACATAGTGTTATGGAACACATGAAGATCCATTTTTTCACACAAAAACACAGAGATTTAGCATATTAGAGGTAAGAGGAGAGACAAAGTCATTTGTATAGAATCAAAAATGTGGTAATGATGGTGGTAGAGGTTGTACCAGTGGTATTTGTCAAGTGCTTCATAAATACTAAGTTCATTACTAATTTTTTAAAATAGGTTTTGCTGTTCATGCTTTACAATAACCTGTAAGCATATAATAAAAATCTTTAGCCCACTTTAAGAAAATGAGAGTATAAAGGTGTTTTAAAATTTGTGCCATAACACACAGTAACTAAAAGGTTGGGAGGGGAGCTTGGATTTAACTCTCTTGGACATCAGAAACTGGCTTTTAAGTACAATTTCAGTGATTTACAGCCAATGGTCCCCAGAATTAGCACCAGCTTAACCTGAGAATGTATAAGAAAGGAACATCTTCAGGCCCCATCCAAGACCCTCTGAACCAGGAAGTCTTGGAGGTAGAGCCTGATCACTGATACATTAACAGGCCATACCGGTAATTCTGGTAAAAGGTCAAGTTTGAGAATCACACATCGGTCACTGGCTCTTGAATATCCTTTCTTATTTGAATCACCGGTGTAACTATGTAAGAGTCTTCGTAATATGGTTTAGGACCAGACAAGGACATCAGAATAATCTCTAATAATCTCTAATCATAAGCTTCAGTACTTCCAGTCTGTTTAGGTACAATTTACTGTGAGAACCACTGCACTAGACTACCTTGCCTACCTTTATTGGAGTAGGTTGGGCTTGGTAAATGTAATTCATGGAATTGATTTGCTCTTTCAAACTGGATTAAACTTTGCATTTGGCTATCTCTGCAAGAAGATCTCATCATCCTATTCCTTCTGCCCACTCACTCTATTCTGTCTGGTGAAAAAGACCCATTTCTTTCATAATATATGTCATAAGTGAGCCAGCTGTATAGTATACATAATAAGCTGTTACTATGTCTTTTCTCTTGAGGGATACAGGAAGATTTCACCTCTTTACACTGTAGCTGTGTGTGGGCATTTGTGTTGATAACATGGTGCCTCAATTTTCTCAGCTGTATAATGGAAATCATCAACTATGGGATGGACACGATAGATGTCCTGAAGAGGAAGTGCAACAATCCAGCTGTCAACATTTGACTATTCAACAAACATTAGCTATTATTATTAGAATAAAATAAAGCATTTTATTAAAAAATCGTACAAAAGGAAAGGGACAAATATAGACTACTCTCTTTCACTCTCTCCCCGCCCCCCATATGTGGAAGGTCAAGAAACATACCAAAGGAACAAAAAAATGACTAAATGTAACAGAAGCTGAACTACAGAGCCGAAATAAACATGGTGGAGGTGAGGGGGATGATGTTGAGGCAGGCAGTGGCAGGGGGAAACTGAGAGAATGGTAGAGGAAGGTGAACACTCTGGTGGAGGGTATGGTGTTGGAACATTGGATGTATAAAACCCAATAAATAATGGTATTTCCAGTCATGATGTTAACAGAGAGATAGATAGAAATAGATATACAGATATATAAATACTTCTTTTATAATGATGTCAAGAATTTAGGACAAAAGCAATTTGTATTCTAGTACATGGGAATAATACTAAAAAAAGAACAGTCTGTGGCAAATGATCTTGTTTTCCAGGGGCCATTTTGGGAAACCTAATTAGAAAGTAACTAACCATGATCCAAGAGATGGTGACTTGTCTTCCCTATGATATCAATAAAGGCTATAGATTGCTTAAAGAGTCTGTGAGTAAATCGGGAAGTGTGGACTTAACTGCTCTGAGTCAGTAAGGGGTAATAAGAAAGAGAAATGGACACTCTTTCAAACACACTCTTTTAATTTCACCAAGGCAAACTGCCACTAAAGAGCCTATTCAAAAGCCAAAGAGATAGTGCAGTGAGTAAGGTGCTTGCCTTGCATGCGACCAACCCGGGTTCAGTCCCCAGTATCCTACATGGTCCCCTGAGCAGCCCTAGGAGTGATTCTCCAGGAATAGCCTCTGAGCATCACTAGGTGTAGCTCCAAAGCAAACAATTTTTTTAAAAAAGATCCCATTCATTCAAACACTTGAGTAACAATGCTCAAGCAAAGAATAATTAGATCTGCAACATCAGTCAACATTTCTTCATATACAACTGCATCAACTTCTACTGAAAGGCGGGGGAAGCCCTATGGGATCCAGTGTGAGCTCTTGCAAGAGTGCCAACTTCTGAAAGCCTTTGGAGGTGTTTCTTGTTAAGTGAGGGACACACAGTAGGTATGTCTTCTTGAGGGCGAGGTGGCATCATGCATCTCATTTATTCTCCCTAATATTTTATTACTATCCTGAAAAAAACATCCTGCATGTGTCTTCGTAGGGCATTGCAGACCAGTTCCCCCATCAGGGGAAACCTATGGGATAAGCATCACTCAGCTAACAAGTCACCTACCACAGTAGGGGAGGGGATGGAGTGAGCATTAAACAACAGATGGTTATTGTCTGGCTGTTGTAGTAGCAAGCTTGAGGTCAAGGTGTTAGCAGAGTGCAGGATATCATTGGTTTGCCCTTTGTCCCTTGCCACAGAGTTTGGGTTTATCTGGTAATAATCTCTAAACATTTTAAGACAACATTGGTATGTCCTGTTCTCCTTGCTACGGGAAGCTAAGGTTTATCGGGTCACACCCATCAAAGTGCTCCCGAGTCACTCCTCCTCCTTTGTCTATCTGTAACCACTTCTATGGAGAAGCTAGATTGAGATCCCGATCCAGAGAAGGAGAATGAAGTAGCATGGGGGAGGAAGAAGCAGAAGGAGAATCAGAGGAGAATGGAGATGGGAATGGAATAAACTACAAGTGAGACCAACCAGCCTGGCTCCGTTCCTTCCTTCACCTGCCTCATCATCACCATCAACCTCCCTGCAGTGGGGGAAGCGGCTGGAGACTACCGAACACAGGCGGCGGGAGAGATAGAGCGCCGCTTCCCTGTGCCTGGTGCCGTGCCCCCGCTTCTTTTCTTTTTGTATGTGTTTACACACAGAGTTGGTTCCTTCTACCTGTTTGAAGAGGAATCTGTTGCAGGCTTCTCTCCTAGCATCTGATTATTTGCTGGTAATGTCTCGTATTGCTGGGCTTCTGTTGCATTACCCCCTCTTCTCTTCCCACGAGCTATATCTTCCCCTTCATGTGGAGCTCTCTCTGTAGTATCTGCCAATGTCCAAGTTTCCTCGTTCAGATGCACTCTAGCACATTGGCTCAAAGGTCCACCCCACTCCACTATGACCTTGTTTTAGCCGATTACATCCTAACCAATTCTATCTCCAAATAAGGTCACATTCCAGTGTACATGGGTCTTGAGGGGCACAATTCAGCTTATAATAGATGGTAAGTAAAATTCCAGGTTTACCAGGTAGTTCTGGTCTGTTACACAGGATTAAGGTGGTGATTCTCAGAATCTCCTGTGGCTCTTAACCAATTTTGGATTCTATTCAGTAGGTCCAGTCCTGGGGCATTTCTATCAGTTCCTAGGAATGCTGGTGCTGAAGTTGGAGTCATGTATCCCAAAAGAATTTCTTGTTATCCCCCATTCTTACACCTATTATACTCTAGCACATTGGATCAAGTTGATTGCGTTTCCCTAAGGGCTTCCTTACCTGAAGCTTTAGTCAAGAGTAGCCATACTCCAGGGTTTAAAAGGGTTAGATTAATAAAATTCAGAGACTGTTAGAAGTATTTGTGTCTGCAGCAAGGGAGGCTAAATATTGCTGGTCTGAACTATTTTCACACACTGGTTCATCTCTGTTATCTTTCAACCTTGATTTGAGCTGTTGTCTGAGTTGTGATTTCTCAACAGGAATTATATGACCCCTATGAGCCCCCAGCAAGTTTCAAGGGGATTTCATATGAAAATCACTTCAATGGGAAGTTCAGGGCACTAGATTTGGGATCAACTAGTTGAAAGAAGTGGAGGGTGGGGGTAAAAACAAAAGAAACAAAGCCAGACAGGCACCAGAGTTGGAAAACTGTTGAGAAACACTTGTCTAAGTGAAGCAAGGGTGGTCTCGGCATGGTACAATCCTCCTGAGACCCCACTGATTACAGAGCTAGTTAAGTATTGGTTAATATAACCTTAGAGCACTTTAATAAATTAATGACTATATGAGGTAATGTTTACAACATATAACAAACCAAGTTTTACCTTTGGAATAATTTTTTTAAAAATGTATTCTTTTTTTTATGATTCTTTTTTATTTCCTCAGCACTGATGTAGTATAAAACAAAACTAAATTAAGCTAAACTAAAAGTTCTACCAATCAAGCAACTCAGCCAAAGATAATGAGGAAAAAATGTTTGTCATTCACAATTATTTTTCTTTTATAAACTTTTTATAAAAGAACCATAATTTACAAAGCAATTGATGGTTGTATTTTAGATACACTGTAATTCAACACCAATTCCTCTACCAGTGCCAACATTCCTCCATCAGTGTTCCCAGATTCTCTCCCCAGCTCAACCCCAACTCCACCTCCATCTGTCAACTTGACAGGCACATTACAAAGTTTCAGTGCTTGCAGCTTAGATCTCATGTTTTCATTTTTGTTAAATCTATGTTTTGGGTATATGGCTATACCCTCCACTTATATCACTGGTATAACTGAAGTCCTGATGCCTGTTAACCCATTATTTCTTGTTCTCTTCTCTCCCCTACCTTCATTTCATCCCTTCTCTGTCGTCTCCTCTCAAAACACTGAGGTTAAGGATGACCTAAGCATCCCTCTTTTACACAATATATTTCCTCATCCAGTAGTCTATATTCCATAAATAAGTTAGGTCATCCTGTGTTTGTCTTTCTTCTTCTACTTCACTAAACAGTTAATTATCATCTTCCAGTTGAAACTATGTTGTAGCAAATTATATGATTTCATTTTTCCTTGCAGCTGCATAGTATTCCACTGTGTATATATACCATATATTCATAATCTATTCATCTGTCATTAGAATTTACATTGCTACCATATCTTAGCTATTGTATTGAGTGCAGCAATGAATACTGGTGTGTATATGTACTTTCATTCTAAGTCTCATCCTGAGAGTTCAGCTGTGCTTCCTATGGGGAGCAAAAGGATGAATTTTTCTTTCCTGATCCATCCAACTACTCAGTGAGATTATTCACATAAAGGGCTGTGTTTCCGTATGTGTGTGTGTGTGTGTGTGTGTGTGTGTGTGTGTGTGTGAGAGAGAGAGAGAGAGAGAGAGAGAGAGAGAGAACCAGTTGTTTTGGGTTTGGGGGGAGTGGGGAGTCTTTTTGTTTTTTAACAAGTGGTCTTTCAGTAATTCTTGCAGGATGATTGGTTTAGTTGTTGAAAATTCTGACAACTCTTATTTGTCTGGAAAGGTTCTTATTTCTCTTTCAAGTCTAAATGATAGCTTCACAGGGTGGTGGACTCTAGATTGGAAGTTTTTGAATAGGTCATTTCACTGTTCCCTGGCTTGTAAGATGTCATGGGAAGCACTGTTTTGATTCTTATGTTGTTTCCATTGTATTTGAGGATATTCTTCTCCCTTGCTGCTTTTAATAGCCCATCTTTTGATCTTACCATTTTGATTACAGTGTGTCTTGGCATTCTTTTATTTGTGACTATTTTGTTTGTTCATTTTTATTTATTTGGGAGAATGGTCCGTATCCCCAAAATACTCTGGCATCACTTCTGAAAGATATAATATATCTTTTATATTTCACGTATGCTCTGTGCTCAGACATCACTCCCAGCAGTGTTGAAGGGGCCATAGTGGTGTCAGGGATTGAAATGGGGTCAGACACAGGAAAGACTCTTCGCTATCTGTACTATATGTTCACTAGTTTTTTTAATATGACACAGATATTATCCTCCTATCTATTTTAGAGAGAAACTGAGAGATTAAGTAACATTCTCAAGTTTTCCCATCAGGACAAAGATGAGAGTTGAGTCCTTGTTGTGCACATATGTAGAATAAGCTTTCAATCTATTCAATATACATTTAAGCCCCTAGAAATGACCAGTCTCTGATTTCTTGAATGGAAAAATCCTTAAGAAATATTATATAGCATGCAATAATATGCATATAAGTCAATTTAAAAAGCAAGCTGTAGAAAAAGTCTTATGGTCTAATGCAATCTATGAAAGAAAACTCCAAACAATTACATATCTCATGGAAACTTGTGTATGCATGTAAAATAGAAAGAATTCCTGGAATGTGTCATAGCAAACAATCAGTTACTGCTGAAATAGGAAGGAAGTGCTCTGGATATTATGAAATGGTTCAAAGTACATATTTTGGCAAGAAGGGTTTGTTTTAAAAGGATTGTATGCTAATAATTTTATGGCTAAGATTAATTTTAAAATATGAATTGATGATATCAGTGCTTAGTCCTGTACTGACTTGGTTGTCTGATAAAAGCCAAAACATCATTACATTCCCTTTGGATTTGGATGGGCAAATCTTTCTCTGTTTTCTCAATCTGCGTTTGCACAGAGACATCCTGTAAGCTCATTGCCTTTATCATTCTCATCATCATCATTGCTAGTCTGTTATCTTTCATTTTGTTTTATATCTTAGTATGGTGGTAGTTGGTCTTGAACACCCTGTTGGAATTTTGTGAAGAACCTGAAAACTCTAGTTTGGGGAAAAAAATAAGTTTCTACTGGTCAGAGCATTATTAAAAGTGATTAATGGCTAACGAAGGGTGTGTTTTGGTAGTTTCCTCTTAAAACAAGTTCTCGAGGTTGTCTAATTGTCTATTTTCAACTAGGTCTAACATAAATCCTCAATTTCCCTGGTAATTCAAAATGATTGCCTTCTAAGTGTAGTTTGTCTTAGCTAATTACCTTGTGCTCCCATTTCCCCTACTGGAGCCTGAAAGACTCCTATAATTAAACAAAAATAGACCTGTGAGAAGAAATGGGAATTTATAATTGATTTTTATCTATTGCTCATGCGGTAATACTAGGTGATTTGTGCAATAGATAGATGGTAGATTTAAATAGCCACTTTTCATTTTTAGGCTGAAACCAGATGGTCAGTTTTACTTGCTTTTGCATCTAGCACATTCTGATTGGCTGACCTGAAAAGGAACCTGCTTGCTGTATATTCCTGCCCTGTCCTTTCCTCCTCTACAGCTCTGGGATTCATACAAAGAAACCATTTAACCCACCCAAGACATGCTCATCCTAAGGACTTATATTTAAGGGATTCATTTGTATTTAAATTCCAAAATAGATTTAATAGATTCTGCATAAACCAATAAACATAGTTTTGCTTCTATATTATTTTCTTCAAGCTTTATAAAGGAAAATATATGCATGCAAAAAATAATTTAAATGCTTACCTCACAAAAATGGATTGTAGTTCTAAGTACAAAAGTAAAACAGTAATACTTCTAAAGGAATATATACAGAAAATGTTTGTAATCTTGGATGGGGTAAGAGATTTTAAGTTCCTATATCAACAGTACAATTATTAAAAGAAAACAAATTGATGAGTTGGACTTTATCAAACCTGAAGACTGTCATGCTTCAAAAGATATTATGACAGTGAAGAGACAAGTTACAAGCAGGAAGATAATGTTTGAAAATCAGAAAGAACTATATTGAGAATATATACAGAATTATTGCAGCTTAATAATAAGGCAAACAACTCAATTATAAAAATGAATAAGAGATTTGACAAGCATTTCACCAGAGAAGAAAAGTGAGTGACTAATAAGCATATAAAATATGCTCAAAATTATTGATCATTAGGCAAGACCAAAATAAAAAATCACAATAAGATATCACTATGTATCCATTTAAATGGTCCTAACTAAAGACAAAAAATAAATACATTACCAAATATTGGGAAGGATCTATGTGGAGAAACCAGAAATTTCTTATATTGCTTGTGGAAACATCAAAGATTACTGCTATTCTAAAAGCAGTTTGATGGGAGTATGTTGCTTCCAGCAGGTAAATCTATACCTATGGGGCAAGTGCATCAGCAGCTTGATGATACCTTTAGACTTCCAAATACCCCAAAATTGCTGCTCTGCATTTGGCCAGACCCCAACAACTTGGGGCCAAGTTTACCAAGAATTAAACAGCCAAAAGTTAGGTATGTGGGAGACACACCCACAAACCATCGCTTGCTCAGCAATATAAGCTCATGTATTGGCCTTATTTCAGAGACCCATAAATCTTGAAAGAGATCAAAAGATATATTTAGGACCTGTAGTGCAGAGGTAGGTGGGAACCTATGACTGAGAGCCCCAGGCTCGCCTGGATCAGAACTCGGCCTCTTCGCCCCAGGTCCCCAGTTTTCCAGTAGCTTGGCACAAACACCCACAAACTGCCCCTGGCACCATGTAATCTCATCAATGGCCAAGACCAAAGACTATAAACTAAATCTCCTGGAAGAGAGCGCTACAGAATGCTCTGACCCCACACCAGTCTGTCTTCACCGGGGCACCTCAGAGGGGGATGGGTTGAGTTTCCTTTCCTGCCCCAAGCAGAACCCTAGCAGCCAAAAGCCCCAGAACCCAACCAGCACCATGTCCAAGGCCACTCTACACATGCTCAGACAAGCCTCACCCAAGAGGGCACTAACCTCACCCAAAACAGGATGAATCTCACCAGAATGCAGACCTGCAGGAAAACCCAGATATGCGGGAACCCGTGACTGATATCTCCAAGCCTGCTTGGATCAAGGTCCCCAGTTTTCCAGAAGCTTGGCAGTCACACCCACAAGCTGCCCCTGGTGCCATGTAATCTCATCAATTGCCAAGACCCAGAGACTATAAACTAAAGCTCCTGGAAGAGAATGACACAGAATTTCCTGGACATTAAATTCTATCCATAACAAGCAATACAAAACAAATCGTCTAGCATTGCCTTTTTGAAAGGTTTGAGTAGTGGTAAGACTGGTGTCAAAATATCGAATGCAACCAAAGTAGAGAGAGTATGGGGGAAATTGTCTGCCACACAAGCAGGGGAAGGGCTGGAATGAGGGAGTTGGGGGAGGAATACTAGAGATTTTGGTGGTGGAAAGTGTGCACTGGTAAAGGGATGGGTGTTTGATGATTACATGACTGAAGCTCAAACATGAAAACTTTGTAGCTGTATCTCATGGTGAGTCAAAAGAAAAGAGGAAAATAATAATAAAATAATAAAATAAAGTTAACATTCAGAATAGAATAAAATAAAAAGTAATGTGGAGTTCATGCCCAATTCAATCAGCTTAATCAATGGCTGAAAAAATAGCAGTACTCCTACATTATTAAAAAAAAAGGAAAGATAGAAATCGTAAATGGCCAAAAGTTACGTAGATGGGAGCCATGCCCACAAACCATCTCTGGCTCAGCTATACAAGCTCATTTATTGGCCTTATTTCAGAGACCCATAAATAAATCTCAAAAGAGATCAAAAGCTGCAGTGAATTTTAAACTCACACATGGTTGAACAGTCCGGGGTAAATAGGAAGGGGGCAGGTTGGCCAAGGTCCTGTCCAGGCAGAGCCCCCAGCAGTCTCTTGCATCCACAATCCAAAATTGCCACCATATGCCCGGCCTGACTTCACCATCTCAGGACGGACCTCACCAAGATATTATCTGCTGAAAATTCTAGTATGAAGGTTTTGTAACTAAATCTCCAGGCTTCTGGGAGTTGGGATGGGCTACCTCCCCCCTCCCTCCACACACACACACACACACACACACACACACACACACTTCCCAAAGCTCCTGAAAGCACTGGCAGTCACTCCCACAAACCAACTCCAGTGCCACCAAGTAACTTCTACTACTGACCTTGCTTCAGAGACCCATAAATAAATCTCAAAAGAGATCAAAAGCCACAGATAATCCCAGGCTCACGCATGGCTGAATAGAGTAGGGTTAATCCGAGCGGTGTGGGTTTGCCAGGGACCCACCCAACCAGAGCCTCTGGCAGCCACTTGCTTCCACAATCCTAAATGGTTGCCACACCTCCAGCCTGATTCCACCATCTCAGGATGGACCTCACCAAGATAATATCTGCTGAAAATTCAGGTATCTAGGTTTCAGGTCTGAAGTCTCCAGGCTTTCTCAGTGTCAGGATGTCACCTCCCTGTATTTCTGGAAGCCTCAGCAGTCACATCTACATCCTGAAGCTGCCACCCTATTGAAAAGCTACTCCAGCCTTACCGCCCCGATAAAAATACCAAATGGCCCAAAGAAACGCCATGGCCTCTTAGCACCTGTATTGCAAGCCATAATTCACAAAAGGAAAAGGACAAAGAGAGCAAGAAGAAAACTGCCTCCCATAGAGGAAAGCTGATGGTGTGAGAGGAGGTGTTGGCAGATGGTGGTAGGGAAACAGGGAATATTGGTGGTGGGAAATGTACACTGGTGGAGGGATGGGTGCTGGATCATTGTATAACTGAAAGCCAATTATGAACAGGTGTGTAATGGTCTATCTCACAGATATTCAATTAAAAACATTTTTAGAAAGTTATGTGAAGTTCATGCCCAATTCAATCAGCTTAATCTATGGCTGAATAAATAGCAGTACTCCTACGTTAAAAAAAAAAGAAGAAGAAATGTCACCTTTTTTAATGTGAAGTATTATTAAGACCAAATCTGTAATATAAATGAGGAAACCTTATAAAATTCTGGTAGTGATCAACTACTGTTATAATACTGTGGGAAATATGTGAGCTTTGATATGTAAATAGCTCATATTAGAATTTTTAAAGTTCTGGTTTCCATTTTTGTACAATAATAGAATAATTTGAACCACACTTGTTCTCTATCAAATCTATGAAGCAATTAAAATAAAATAAAATAAAATAAAAGCAGTTTGACATTTCTTTAAAAATTTAAGCAACATTTACATCACTGTATCACTGTCATCTCATTGTTCATCAATTTGCTTGAGCAGACACCAGTAACGTCTCCATTTGCCCCTGTTGCATGCTAGTGTTGCCCGGTGGTGTATTGGGGGATCTTTCAGGGTCAGGGGAATGAGGACCATCGTTGTTACTGGTTTTGGCATATCGAGTCTGCCACGGGTAACTTGCCAGGCTCTGCCAGGCAGGCAGGATACTCTCGGTAGCTTGCCGAGTTCGGTAGCTTGCTGAGAGGGATGGAGGCTTTTGGCGTGGCCTCTAATCACCTATATAGGTGTTCCCAGTTTACCGAATGTAAGCTTTTGGTCGACTGGTATGTCGTAACTAACTGCACACTGACAAACACACACCTCCCTGCATCTCTAGGCAGCACCTGGAACATCTGCGACCTCCTTGAGGTTGATGGAGTGCGCCCGGAGGTTGTTGAGCAGCTGGCAGAGCAGGACCTTATCTCGAAGGGTCCGTGCCAGGTCAGACACCTGCGCCAAGTCCCAGGTCACCGGGTGGTGGGCTGACAGCACCCCATAGTGGATGAGCCACTGCTTTCACTGCCACCACAGTTCTATGTCTGATGGGGCTGTGACTCAGCCTGGCTGGGGCAGGAGGCGACGCTATGGCCGCCACCATGGTTTCTCCATGCCCTGCCAATGCCATTCTGTCCAAATCTTGCAAAACAGCTGGTGACGTCCATCAGGAATCATCATAGCGTTCCAGCAGGGATCAAGCATAGAGTTCCATGTCTGGCATGCTGAGCCTCGCGTTGTCTAAGGTGAGATGGTGAGCCGCGTTTGGAAGAGCGTGAGGGATTCAGATGTCATTTGCGCCATCTTTCCTCCAATCAAATATGGTATTGTAACTATGGAAAATGAGTAGGAAGTGTCTTATGATGTGTCGCAAAAGCGGCCTCGCAGTTTAGGAGTGTGTTCACTCATACGTGAAGCTCGCCCCAAGCGTGTGGAAAGCGGCCTAGAGCGTGGCGGCGGTTGGGTCATGGAGGTCGGCTGCCAGGGTTGGGTCCCTTGGGGCGGGCACCCCCCTCTGGGGTGCCCCGAGTGAGAACAGCCCGGCGCAGAGTCCAACATTTACATGTCACAATAATTTCACCCTAAGAATCTATGCAAGAGAAATGAAAACAAATGTTCACACAAAGACATGTGCAAAAGTTTATAGAACAGCATTGACCATGATAACCAAATAATGGGAACAATTTAAGGGTTACCAATAGGTAAATGTATAATAAAATATAGTACAGTGGAATGCTATTAGCAATAAAAATGAATGGCATACTTATACTTACTATAACATAAAAAACATCTCACAAAGTGTGCTAAGTGAAAAAGTCAGATGTGAAAGCTTGCGCTTGTATGGTGTATGATTCCATGATAACAAATTTTCTAGAACAAGCAAATTGGTAAAGACAGAAGTCAATCAATGGTTTCCTGGAGAGGGGCATAAGAACAGCAATTAATTGGAGATGGAAATGATGAAAATGCTGAAAAACTAGGATGTGATAATGGCTGGAAAACTTTGTAACTTGACTAAAAATCAATTAATTGTCTACTTACAAGTGGTAAATGTTAAGGCATATATATAAATTACACTTCAACAAAGCTATTTGTAAAAAGAAAAAGAAGACTAATAGTATATTCATATGTTTTGGGCAGGGTCATTTGATCTATCATTTCAATACTAGCTTAGTTTTTGCTAACTACATTAACCAAGGTCTTTGTCCTAGAGAAATTCATTATTCATGCTTACATTCGATGAATATTCTGTATCACTTCTAAGACAGAGCACCAAAATAGTAAAGGGCAGGAGAGATAAGAAAGATGTCTACTTGTCTTTGGGGTGGTTACAATTCCGAGAACATTCAACTTGCAGGAAAAATAGTTGCCAACCTAAAGCACTTAAAGCCACTTGATAAGCACTTCTAATATTTTTTTGTGTATATATCCCTCTTCTCACCCAAGACTAAAAATTCTTTCATATTAATTTGGCCATTCTACTTTTCCTTTCATCACTAGGAAGAAAGGCCCACCAAGCAGCTTGGAGATGCTGAAACTAGAAGTTATATCTCAAACTCAAAGATAATACATAGGGGCTGGAGCCTTTGGACAGTGGGTAGGGCATTTGCCTTGCTTGTGACTGACCCAGGTTTGATTCCCAGCATCCCATATGGTCCCCAAGCGCCACCAGGAGCAATTCCTGAGTGCAAAGCCAGGAGTAACCCCTGAGCATCGCTGGGTGTGACCCAAAAAGAAAAAAAAGTAATACATAATAGTGTATTAATACATAATGGTATTTGAAAATTTATAAAGATAGATAGAGACCTTATTGGCTTGCATTATTGGAATTTAATAATTCTACATTTTAAAAGAAATGCAGAAAAGTGATGGCTTCTTTTGTAGTCAGGCAAGTTGGTGTTGAATTATCACAGTATTAATCTATATTTACTATAAGCTTGAATTCATTATCTTTCTCCTAACCTTTTAACTTGACAAAAGAATAAAGAAAAATGATGACTTATTTTATAACCAGAGGTCTACATTGAATTTTCAACCAATAAAATTTGTGTCTATAGGCCTTAGTAATAGGTCAACGACTAAAGCAAATGGGTTTCCATGTAGTAGGCCAGATTCAATCTACCATAGCGTTCCTCGCACTTCCAGGAACAACCCTGGAACTTGAAGTTAGGGGTAGCCCCTAATTACTACCAGGTATGGCCGAGAAATCAATCCCAAACCAATACAGTAACCAAAAAAATCATACTTACTATAATCTTGAATGGAACTTATTACCTCTTCCAACTTTATAGATTGTGTATTTGTGTAAGAACTTTTGCTGAGTCCACAAGGTTCAATGTAATAGCTAAATCCGTCCTTTACGTTTTGCCATTTTCCTCATAGTTTCTCATTTCACTGGTCACTACCCCAGTAAAACTCATCAACATCTTAGAGTGTTGCAGAAACCAATGTTTTCTTTTGTTTTTTCCTTTTATGTCATTCATATTGCTGCACTGAACTGTTACTTTTCTCCACTGAAATATGAAGTGCCTCAAATCCACCTTTTGTTTTATTATATGAGGGGCCAGAACTTATTTGACCTGCTGATTCCTTTTCAGAAAAAAATTATTATCTAGAGTCCACCTGGAATATACTGTCTTTTAGTAAATATGGCCCTCTCCAATTGCACCCAAGGCTACTCCTCCTCCCTGGATCATTCCAGTGCTCCCTCCCTTGAGGGTGATGAGTAACTGGATGCTTTGGGAAAGTCTGAGCTGTATGTGACTCTTATGAGCCTCAATCTCATTTCTTCCGACATACACACCCTTTTCTAAAGCCCCAGCAAGTTCAATGTCTACTGAGTCTTCTCTTGATTCGTGTGATGTAGGCAGTTTTTCTGTTCCCTTCCAGGATCATTTCAAGACTCACTGTAAATGATGACTTAGAAAGACTTGTCTCAGTCCCTGCATGCTCCCCAGGCTAGGGCTGTCTATTTTCCCAATGATCACCGATATCCAGTGCCTCGTGATTCTAACTTTCCCACTGAATCTTGGTCCAAATAGATTTTAATGTTAGCTACTCTCTTGACCAGTCCAAGTTTTTATTTACTTACTAATCTCTGATTAACACCAGAGATGGTCAGATGTCTGGTCTTAATCGGAGATTAAATGGTCAGACAAGTTCACTGGAACCTTTTCCTAAATAATTGTCTAATTCAGGTCAACAGTCAAACATTTATGAATTTATGAATAATATAGACTACTAAGTCACAGGAAGAAAAAACATGGAGGTAGAGAGGCGAGCACACAGAATACCATCTGGAAAGTTATTTCAATATTGTTGGAATCACTTTATAAGGTCCCATTTACTTACCAGTTAAACATTGCTCCAGTTCTCTCAGACACGTGTTCCAAATCTTCAATGATATAATGTTTCTGGAGGCACCCATGTGCAGAAATCAGAATGATCTGTAGAAGAACTCAGGCTCTACAACTCTCAAGGTAACTTTAACAAAGTCAGTGAGGACTGGAGAGAAGTAAAGAGTTTAGGCCCTGATTTTCCACTCGGCTGAGCCCACTTTGATCCCTGGCATCACGTATGATCCCTTGAGCACCACCAGGATTGATCCCTGAACATAGATCTAAGGATAAGGACAGGGTACCAATGGGAAAGTAAAGGCAGAAAGAAAAAGATAAAGATGGAGTTAGAGAAAAAAGAAAATGGGAGATTAAGTGGGAAGCACTATGGGGAGGAAAGGCAAGGGAAAGGCCACACTTCTATGGATTTCATAATTATCATCTATAACTTTGAGACTGTAACATTGAGCTTGTAGAGAGACTATAAGGGTCAGATAAAATAAAATATTCAAAAGACCTCGCAACAATATCTAGCAGACAGCAAGAGATAAATACAGAAGTAGTATTTTACCTTGAAAACTGATATTAAATAAGAACATGAATTCATGCTGCATATCCTCAGACTATTCTCAAAACATGAGGATTTTATGTTCTCTCTTTAACTCGGAGCAAGGGACTTCCCAATTACTGCTCAGGGGACCCCAGGACTGTTCCTCGTGCTTCTTGGACAACTAGACAAAACAGTTCACTGCTGAGGCCTAGCACTGTGGTGCTGCTCAGGCCCCGCTAACAGGAGGCCACAGGCCACACACACCTTTCCTTGAGGGGCATGATGTGCTGGAAACTGACCACAGGTCCAGTCACATACAAGCCACATGCCCGTAATCTCTGGACTATCTCTCCACCCACCTTTTTTCTTTTTTTCAGACTTACATGGTTTCTTTGTGTTTATGTGTGTGCATGTGAATGTTTGTATATAGAGAGAGATTCACTATCGTTTCATTTATTTCTAAATGAAGCATTAAAAAAATTCAGCTTACATTTAGTTGTCAAGTAGTATAAATCCATATATGCAGTCAAATCTCAAGGAGCCATTTAGTTCATGGGAGAAAGGCCATCATCTGGCTTCATTCCAGGATATCTCTAGTTATGTAATATATCAACACAGAGACTTTTATGAGATCAGAGTGCTTCTAAATGTATTTTTGTTTCAATCCAAACATTTCCTTCTCTTTTGTGAAGAGTCAACATTTCAAAAACCTGAACAATGTAGCTCCCAGTATTTCTCTGTGGCACATTCAAAATATCTCTCTGTCCCCCTCTCTCCCTCTCCCTCTCTCTCCCCCTTACTCTCTCTCCCTCACTCTTTCATTCTCTCCCTCTCTCTCTCTCTTGCTTTTTGGGTCATATCCAGCAGTGCTCAGGAGTTACTTCTGTCTCTGCACTCATGAATGACTCCTGGTAAGCACAGAGAACCATCTGGGATGCAGGGATCAAACCCAGATTGGTAGCATACAAGGCATGCACCTTACCTGATGTAATATCTCTCTAGCACAGATCTCATTTTTTAATCAATATACAATATGAGCCTTTGGGATTAAACAATCAATGAATATTTATTAACAGTGTATGTGTATAGAATAGCGTCACAGTTCAAGACTAATTTGAGGGACTGGAGAGAGTATATAGTTTTGTGGACTGGTTGTGCACAAAGACTACCTTGAACGCAATCAAACCCGGGTTCAATCCCCTGTACCCCATACAGTCTCCTGACCCCACCATTTATGTTTTTAGTTTAATCCCAGTTCTTACTCACTCAGATTCAGTTTCCTCATCAGAAAATTGGGGGAGCTATTGAATCTAATACAGAAAGTTCAAAAGAAGATAAATATAAGTAATTAACATTGAGCACAATTTCTCAATTATTACTCCATAAAGTTGTCACTTTAAATTATCCTATATATATTTTTATACACCATCTTTCTAAATTAGGGGCTCCAGATTCCAGAACTCAAGGGGAAAAGTGTCTTTACATTTTACAATCATAGTCTTTATCTGACTCCTCTTCCATTCATTCTGAGCACATTTGGACCATCTTTTCTTTCTATTAGTCATTTTAAAAATCATAGTAAAATATACATCACATTAAATTATCATTTTTACCACTTCTAAGTGTGCACTTCAGTCATAGCAAGTACTTTTACTTTGTTGCACAACCAGTCCACAAAACTCTTTTCAAATACTTGCAAACCTGGCATAACTGAACTGAAACTCTATACTCATTATACATTTCCACATTCCACCCTTCCTCATCCCCTGGCAACCATGCTTTGGGCCTCTATGAATTTGATTACTCTAGTTACCTCATCTAACTGGAACAATTTTTATCTTTCTGAACCAACTATTCTCACTTAGAAAATTGTCCTCCAGGACCATCCATATTATACCTGTGTCAAAGCTTTCTCTTTTTTTCATTTTTTTTTTAGGCCCAGTGAACTTTACTATGGATGCAAAAGTAACTCAGTTGATGAAGGAGGAATTTTCCCAAATGAGACTGGAGCAATTAGCACAGACCCCACGACTCCCACTAAATGAACCTGACCTAAACCTAAACCAAAACTACTAAAACAAATACAACAGACTCCAAATGTCAGTTCCATGCAAAACATAAAACATGCACTATCTAGAAAAAAGTAGAAGATATCTAGAAAAATGTAGGAGCGAGTTGTTAGGCCATTGAGCTAAGTGATTAGTTTTTAGACTCATATCAATGTCACAATATCAATGTCACAATTCACACAACCAAAAATGAAAAATTGGCTTCGTCAAAATTGGAAAGCTTTTCTCTGATAAAGACCCTCTTAGGAGAAAAGGCAAGTTACACAACATCACAATAAAAGAGTATTAAGAGGGAGTCTGATGAGGTCTGTGCCACTTTCTAATGGATAGAGGACCCACATCAGCACTGGCCTGTGCTCAGGGCCTCATACATGCAAGGCGAGTGCTCCACACTGGAGCTTGCTCCATGGTCCCAGATTCTGTCTTGAATGTAGGAACATCACAGAAATCTGAATAGATGAGACCCTTTCACAAAGCCTCACATGCAAAAGAGCATGCAGTGGTGCTGGGAGCTGAGCCAGCTCTGTGCAGAGTCCTGAGGTCAGCATCCTACTTGGATGTCAAACTGTAGTGATGTTAGTGGCCAGCATCATTGGGGAAAAGAGCATGAACAGAACCAATAGTCCAGAGCATGGATGAAATGCACATGGCATGAGATATCCTTGAACTTCGTTTGGAAGCTTCCTGTGGATGACCAAGTATGAGCATTGAGTTCATTAATGAGTGTCCAGTCAAATTAAAGGGTGCCTACCTGCCAGTTTGTGAAGATAAAGTAACATTCTTTCACCAGGATGGTTTTGACCATGTCTGGGTCAGTAATAGCCAACACAGGCAACAGACCATCAAAAATCCATCTACTTAAGCTCCCACATGGCCACAACCCAGAGACACACACAAAGGAATCTCGGACCCGAGCAACTTGTGGCAGAGATGGCCCGAGACTTTGCGAAAGGTCTTCTTCACTGGCTGCTCCAGATGGAGGCAGGTTTTGTCCCTCCACCTGCCCTCTAAGAACTCCAGTGGTCACCATTTTCTAGAATCCAGCAAGTAGCCTCAAAGCTTTCTTTTAAAGGTCATATAATATTTCATTATAGGTGATATCTGCAGTATCAGGAATATGGGCTAAGGTTTGCCAACCTATTCTGATCTTAGCATCTTCCACAACTGTTATTTTTTGTACTAGTGTTTGATGTCAGTGTGTCAGTGGGCCTCCCCGGTGGCTTATGTGAGGCATGGAGGAGAGAGACCATCACTTTCTCCAGATTCGTCCCTGCCACCCCGAGACCCAGCCAAAAGGATTAGGACTAATAAAATCTGTGATTAACCCCTTCTCAGCATGAGCCAGGGCCCCACCAGCCCAACCAGGTGGCCTCAAGCCATGTCTGATGTCTGCTTGGTCTTCTGGCATAAGAGTTGATCCCTGCCACCTTCGAGAAGCCACAGACTCAGGCTGGGACAAGGAATTGTTCTTTGCAAGAAAGGAAAAAAAGTTATAAAATCTCCCCCAGATTTACCAGGTTCTTGCCTTGCCTCACAGAAAAGACTTTCAGGAGTAGACGAGCAGTGAAGTAAAACAGATTTTATTTGGAGATTTTAGGAAGGGGAAGGAGACGGGAAAGTGTGTGAGAGTAAGAAGTGCAGGAGAGAACACGGGCTTCTCCAAGGGTGGAGAGGGTTCCTCATACATGCCAGCATTAGATATGGAAGCATGAAAGTGCACATCTCAAGAGGGGAGATGCAGGTGACACATGTCCTCGGCCACGTGGGCACAAGCAACACAAGGGCTCGGGCAGCCCTCCCTCTGTTCAAGGTGGCTTTTATGGGGTTTCCCGAAGTGCCCCACTTGGGGCTTTCTAGCTGGGCTTTTTCCAAGAGGGTAGACTTGGGAGTAATCTTGGAAAAATCCTTTTTTTGAACTTTGTTCCTGCTGGATATTCTCTCAGAGGGTGGATCCAACTTTCTCTGGTCCAGGGTAGCTGAGGGTTAATCAGATTAAAGGAAGGAATTGAGGGTTCCCCAGTAATTCCCTTCAGGTCTTTTCTATAGGGAGGGACCAAGTCCTCAGGATCCAGTGCTGGAGAAGGTCTTAGCAGGTCTTGCTTTCTGTATCCATAAGGTGGGTCAGATTTACTACTGGTGGCTTTATTACTTCCCAGACATTTCATTACCATGACGTGGGAGGTCCCTTCCCTGACCTACCTGCCTACATCATTTGCACTTTGGGTAGTATCTTTTGTTAAAGCCAAAGTTCCCAAATAAAGTTAAGGATTGGGGTGTGTGCTCAAACTTGGGACCTTACACATGAGCTCCACTTGAGGCAATCAAGTATTATGGAGGGACCAGCATGTAATAAGAACAGAGCTAAGCACTTGACTGGACCTCCTTAGGTGATCGCTACAATCGCCTTTGGGCATGAATACATGAATATATAGTCCCAGACCAGTGTAGTTCTCACAGTGGGTTGTATCTTCAACTCATGGCTGGGGGTATGGACAGGAAAGACAGACCCAAATGTAGGTTTAAAGGTTAAAACATCCCAGCGAGGCTGAGAGATAGGTCAAAGGGTTGAAGGGCATGCCTCTCATGCACAGAACCCTAGGTTTAATTTCTGGTACCACATGACCTCCTGAGCACTGAATTTAAAAGCACTGTAGCATTGTCATCCAATTGTTCATCTATTTGCTCGAGTGGGCACCAGTAGTGTCTCCATTGTGAGACTCGCTTTTACTATTTTTGGCTTATCAAATCCACCACAGATAGCTTGCCAGGCTTTGAAAAAAAATAAAAATCAAAACATCCTAATACTTAGCCAGATCCCAGGGAAATGAAATCAGAACCTGTGGAGACATTTTTAGAGTTTTCCTGCAAATTCTAAAGCGAACTTCTGAGAAGCAGGATCTCTAGACCTCTGTTGTTCCAGATGTGGCCTAGCAGCATTGAACTCACTGAGAGCTAGCTACACCCAGCCGCTGGGATCTGTACGCATCCTGAAGTTTGGGGAATACTTCCTTGCCCACAGAATGTCTGACCCAGACAAATAAGTTCAATAGAGCAATAAAACCTTCACCTGAGGGTCTTTAAGTGACTGCCAGCTAGGCACTAGTTCATCTCTGGCACAGGACACTGCACCTACTCTACAGATGCATACGGGCATGTTTGAAATGTTAATTATTTGATTATTTTTCATTGTTGGATATTCTAATTTCCAGGCTGAGGCATTATGACTGCTTAAATCATCTCTTTCCTTATAATTCCTAAACTAATTTCTAATTTCTAATATAAACAATCAAATACAGTGAACAAGCAAATGAAACCTTATCTACAAAGGGAAAAATAATGCTTTTTTTTTACCCCCAGTATGGGTCCTTGCCTGTTTTTCAATGCACCAAATAACAAACCGTCTCCCTTGCAGAATTTTTGCAGGCTTCTACATGTGGAGTCCCGTCCTCAGCAACTCGGCTTCTCCCAAGAATTTAGCACGTCATGTGAATTCAGGTCCTATTTTCTTAGCACTCCTCTGGCCTTTCCAGCTTTATACTAAAACAACAAATTAACACTCACCTTTGCCAAACCCACAAATATTTGTACAATTAAGCAACAAGCTCTGGAGTTAAAATGAGGGTTCCCTCTCATTTTGTAGTGTCAAGCCTCCTTTAAAAAAATAATCAGTGGGGGTGGGGGGCACACAACTAGATTAAGTCAGATTAGCAATATTAGATAAATAGTGCAACTGTCAAGGCATGCAACAACAAATTGAATCACTCTGTTTAAGGAATGTATAATTGAATAACTTGGATATATGGGCATTCTCAAAGGCTCCCAGGGAAGTACCCATAGAAAATTTCGTCAATAAACTATCAGAGCGAGAGATTTTGCTGCATTTTAAAAATTGACAGTCAGGCCAGAGAAATTGGTCAACAGGCTAAACACAGGCCTTGCAAGGAGGAAGTCTGGATTTGAACACCAGCACTGTGTCGTCCCCTGAACACTGCTAGGAGCTATCCAAAGCTGAGTATGTGAGTCCCCAAACCAAACAAGTATAAGTAACAGTTAAGGTATATGACTGGGATAAAACCCAAAGCCCTGGGGCTGGAGCGATAGCAGAGTGGGTAGGGCGTTTGCCTTGCACAAGGCCAACACGGGTTTGATTCCCAGCGTCCTGTATGGTCCCCCGAGTGCCACCAGGGAGTAATTCCTGAGTGAGCCAGGAGTAACCCCTGTGCATCGCTGGGTGTGACCCAAAAAGCAAAGAACGAACAAAAAAAACAAACAAAAAAAAACATAGCCCTAGAGCAGTATTTCTAGTCCTTATTGTGACTCCCTATCAACCTGGTTTCCTTCCTGTATCCCCCTTCTCCAGTTGGCCCCCTCCTCCTGTGCTTTGCCGCATCCCCTTTTTGTCATTGTCACCTGCAGATCCCTTAGAGTATTGTGGAATCCCACAAAGTGGCCATAGGGCTTGGTTGAGAAGTGTTGCCCCAGAAGATGACCAAGATGCAGACATCCTGGTCCCACTCACTGCCTGTTCAAGCAGTGAACAATACCTCTCCATGGGGTATTGTGAACTGGTGTGTAAGTGATCTAGGTTGCCTTCTGCTCAGCGCTGGTTTCTGTAAAACCTTTATATTCTGGTCTCCTCGTCCCTTCCCTGGCCAGCTCAAAGGCAAAGGTTAAGTGGAAACCATCTCACCTACCTAGAGCCAAGCTGTTGGGGTCCATCAACTTCCTATTCTCATTCTGAGAACTGTTTCTTTGCTTTGTTCTACTTAGAGGAGGTGTATACTATCCTTAACTATCTGAAAACCAGGTTTTGTGAACCAAACCTCACAAGATTTGAAGGGAGTGTAGCACGAAAGGGACAATGCAACATAGTGGAAGTGTAAGAGATCATATTAGCAAGTAATAAAGGAAAAAATCAGTCTGACAAACATAGGAAGTTATGTTTAGTGGTCTTGAAAAATGGCTCAGTACATGGGCCCGATGTAAAAATACCCAAGTGAGAAAGCATGGAACAAGAAAGAAACAAAAACTCCATGAAAGAAGAACATCTTCCACTTTATGTTACTGTTTTAAACCTCTGTTTATATATGATTGGCGTAGTTACACTCCACTTATTTATTGTTTATTAACTCAATGGTTTTTGTATACTTATGAATTTACTCATAAAACCAACACTATCTTTAAGACCATAGACATACCCATCCCCTCCTAAAGCTTACTCTCAGCCCCTTTATTATTAGTACTATTTTTTTTAAATAGGATAAAAACACAACATAAAATTTACCCTTTTACCAATTTGTTGTTTGCTTGTTTGTTTTTGGCACACCTGGTAGTGCTCAGGGCTTACCCCTGGTCTAAGCTCAGAGATCACTACTGGCAGTGATTGGGGGGCCCTCTGCAGAGCCAGAGATCAAGATGGAATCAACTACATCAAGGCAAGAGCCTTAGCCCCTGTATTATCTCTCTGGCCCTCTCTTACTGAATTTTAAGTAGGCTATCCAGTATTAGCTCCATACGTAATGACATATAGGAGGTATCAAAACTAATTTCTTGTGCATAAATAGAGCAGTACCTTTTGATGAGAATTTTGAAATAGGAATGCAGGTGATCCATACCATTACTTCTAAAAAACCTCAAGGACTGCAAGCTCTGGAGCAGTGAACTGGTTGATATTTGGTTTGACCCTCAGGATAATAAGCATAATCAGCTGCTCTTTCTTTCAATCTTCACCAACTTTCCAGATTCTCATTACAAAAGAAGAGCATGGAAGTTTTCTGCCTACAGAAAAAGCATTCAGACTCCCCATGGACACTTGTTAGGAATCTGATTGTTATTTCCCAGGCCTCCTTTGCTTAGCAAAATTGGTGACAATTCACTAAGTATCATGTTCTCCTGGGTATATCAAAACCTTTACACTAGGGATTTCCCCCAAGGATTCTTGCAGTATAGCAGAGATTTCCAAGAAAATGGTGCTTTGGGATTTTCCCATAGCCCCTAATGTTTAAGAATTCAATATTGAATGGGTTTGAGGAGGAACAGACAGAATAGCACCCCCAAATATTTGGACTCACCCATCTCTCTTCTGCAACTTGATCATTGTTAATCACCCATGCTGTTTGTGATGGTTATCCAGACGAGAAATGAGATTGTGTCCCAGAGTGTTCCTCACCAATCTTCCATGAAGCTTCTCCGACTTCTTATACAATGCACTCGGTGATTCTATACCACAAGCCACTCAGAATGTCTAAACTTCTCCACAACAGCAAACAGCCTGAACTGGGACTCTCCATTGTCCGGTGCAAGTAATGTCAAAATACAGAATCTTATGTGCCACACAGGAATGTGTGGCATACCAATGACTGCATCAGGATTCTCCAGTGGAGAAGGTAAGGGTATTAGTAAGAGAATGATAGCCACATTTGTTGAGTCCTTTTCCTATGCCAGAACAATTACAGGTGCATTCTTTAATCCTTGGAGCAATTAAGTGTTTATAATTCCACCTTTTTAATAAGGAGTGGGGAGGAATGATGTGCAAAGCACATGGGGCCTAGGAAATCGCTCAAGTTATAGAGCCAATGCTTAGTATGTGTGTGGCCCTGAGTTCTACCTCCAACACTGAAAGTCTCCCCACCCCCAATAGCACAAGTGTAGTCCTGGTGGCCCCTGAGTACCACCTGATGGGGTAATAATCCATCAGGTCTGGACCATGTGCTTGAGCATCCCCTGGAGTGGCCATCACAGCTCCCATCCCCAGAACCACTAATTTGGCCTCTATTTGGATATAGCCTCGGTTTTAAATAGTGGATATAGACTCTGTTTATTTATTTTTTATTGGTTTTAGCAGTTAAATGACCAGAGAGATAATGTAAAAGTTAATGCACTTGTCCTACATGTGGTGGATCCTGGTTGGGTCCCCAGCTCCACAGGTGGTCACCTAAGCACTGCCAGGAGTAATTCCTGATCATAGTCAAGAGTCTGCTCTGAACACTGTCAGCTATTGTCCAAACCAGGAGAAGAGAGGGAGGAAGAGAGGGAGGGAGAAGGCAAGATGCTTACGATAGTAAATGGCTGAACCAGAATTTCAATCCAGATACTTTGGGGTCATGCCATGCCTTTTAAATCATTATACTAATAGAAAAAAAAGAAATCTTATTAAGCAATTAAACCTGTTCATTGAACTCCCAACCCACCCCAAGAATATAGATTTCTCTTCTCTTTCAGAGCTTTGAGGAAGTTCCCAGGAAAAAAAAATTAATGACAAATCAGTAAATTCTGAGCTCTCTCTCAGACTGGTCTCTTAGCCCATATGGGTACTGAGTTTCTAAATCTTTCCATTGCCATGTCTTCAGCCATGCAAGATCTTAAAGCTTTATGTAATCCAAAGTATAGAAGAATTCAGGATCTCCACTTCCTTTGTAATTCTGTTTGCTTTTTTGAGCAATACCCAAAGTAAGGTGTTCAGGGCTTTATTCCAACTCTTTGCCTCAGGCCATTCCAAGGTTACTTAGAGGAATTATGCAGTGTTTAGGGTTGAACCAGAGCCACTTACATGCAGACCATGTCGTCAGACTGTTATCACTGGCTCCTCTCCTGTGTACTACTTTTCTCAAGGCTGCAAAGGTCATTAAGATCCCCGTATTAGTGTTATTCTGCTTCATCTATACCATGTCCATTGTATGGACCTTTAAGATCCTTGTGACTGAAAGTCAAGAGTAAGAGGTACTATACAGTCTGACTCCAGGGAGGGTTCAAATCATGAGCACTGGTTTTCAGTACCATTTCTGACACCAAGTGTAGATGGTTCTTCACACCGATCAATTTTCCAGCCCTCTAGACACTAACTTGGACAATTCAATACAATTCTAACCCTACATTGAATCAGAGAAGACTCCTCCAACTTAGGGAATCTGTTCCACCTAAGACACCCAGGGCACATCCACATTGCCTCTTATACTTACAACAGGTCAGCCATACAGTCAGGTTTTCCACAAGTGCCACCTCAGGTCTAGCAATATGCTACAGCAGTTCAGAGAATTAAAAACCACTTCCCTATGTTTAACTGTTTTATAATTTTAAAAAAAATGATGGAATCATCAAATGAAAGAGAAACGGAGGAGAAGGTGTGGATATGGAAAAGAGAGGAGCACATAGTTGTTATGTGCTTTGTACAGAAGACCCTCCAGACCACTTGATATGTCCACCAACTCGGAAGCACCAAAAGCCCCACAATTTAGATGTTTCATTACATGGGCAAGACAGATTTTTATCATTAGTCCACTGGTAATTAACTTAATCTCCAGTCCCTTCTTCCTCCTCCAAGCTTGGTGGTGGAGCTTGAGGTTCCAGTTTTCTAATTAGGTTCCAGTCTTTGTGGTATCCTCATCCTATGTTATCTTGGAGTCATCAAAATATGTCATCCTGTGGGGCTGGAGCGATAGCACAACGGGTAGGGCGTTTGCCTTGCACGCGGCCGACCCGGGTTCAATTCCCAGCATCCCATATGGTCCCCTGAGCACCGCCAGGAGTAATTCCTGAGTGCAGAGCCAGGAGTAACCCTTGTGCATTGCCGGGTGTGACCCAAAAAAAGAAAAAAACATATGTCATCCTGTTAGCTTTCTAGCAGTATTATTCTCAACCCAGAGGTTCTATGGATTTTAGGAGTTGTGTGACAGAAACCTACAAATAACAAATATCTATTTCTTATTGCACATGACAATATCATCTCTGTTCCCAGTAGTACTTGTGATTTCCCATTTCCCCTTACAATTGTTCAGAATCATCCAGAGTCAGGCTAACCTTCCTGTTCTGCAAAGTACACACAACATCATCCCACACCTATTATATAATAGCGTGTAAATACCTTAATAGAGCATCTTTTTAGTTCACTGAACAAACACATATAGCTCACTATGGGTCAAAACCAGTTCTAAGTACTTGATATACTTGAACTCATTTAATTCTCATAACTACCTTCCTAAACGTAAAACATGGGCCTGGAGATAGCTCAAAGTGAGCTAGTGTGCCTGCTTTGGATGCAGGAAGCTCCAGTTCAATCCCCGGCATCACTTGGAATCTGAACATTCCCACAGAGTGACCCCCAAGCATGGAGATTATAGTAACCCCTGAGTTCCATTGGGTGTGACCACAGCACTTCTAAATTAAACTTTTAAAACCTCAGGTATAGGACTGGGAGAAAGAACAGTAGTTAGGGTGCATGTATGTGTCAGGCCTAGTTCCATTCCCAGCATGCACAGTTCCCCAGGCATCTTAAGGTGGAGTATTGGAAGTCCCCAAGCACCAATGAGTATCCAAGGACTCAGGTATACCCTGCACTGTAAGGCCTGAACAAAGTCATATCCTTAGCTCTTATACTCAAAGCCATCCGAATTGGCTGAGACTCATGGTGAGGCCCCCACAACTCCTGGAGCACCACGTGGGAGGTCCAAAAGTAAAACTAATAAATAATCATAATCATAATCATAAGAAAAAGAAGAAGAAGAAGGAGAGGAAGAAGAGGAAGAAGAAGAAGAAGAGAAGAAGAAGAAGAAGAAGAAGAAGAAGAAGAAGAAGAAGAAGAAGAAGAAGAAGAAGAAGAAGAAGAAGAAGAAGAAGAAGAAGAAGAAGAAGAAGAAGAAGAAGGAGAGGAAGAAGAAGGAGAGGAAGAAGAAGAAGAAGAAGAAGAAGGAGAAGAAGAAGAAGAAGAAGAAGAAGAAGAAGAAGAAGAAGAAGAGGAAGAGGAAGAGGAGGAGGAGGAGGAGGAGGAAGAAGAAGAGGAAGGGGAAGAAGAGGAAGAAGATGAGGAAGAAAAAGAAGAGGAAGAAGAGGAAGAAGATGAGGAAGAAAAAGAAGAGGAAGAAGAGGAAGAAGAAGAAGAAGAAGAAAAGAATAGGAAGAAGACGATGATGAAGAAGAAAAAAAAGAAGAAGATGAAGAAGACGATGAAGAAGAAGACTTGCTCTAAAATATAAAATCCCCTTCATCACCAACCAACAGCAACACCAACCAATCACTAACAGCAAGAAGTCAGTCACCTACTGCAGGGGACTCTCCTAGTAAAAGGGAAGATACTGTATGTCTTCCTTGTTCTGGGTGGGAGGTTTTAAGGGGTTGGGACCACATAGAGTGATGCTCAGGATTTACTCCAGGCTCTGTGCTCATAGATCATTCCTGGCAGGCTCTGGGAACCGTACGGGGTGCCAGGGATCAGTCACAAGCAAGACAAGTGCCCTGTCTCTTGTACTTTCTCTATAGTCCTGGGAGTTGCTGTCTTTCTTTGTTAATGAATCTATAACAGAAGAAAGAAGGAACACATCCACCATCATAAGATGTTGAAGTTTTTCAGAAAATCATTGGGTTAGTAATCTTCAAGGCCCCTAGTTAAGCAAGAAGACTTCTCAGATAAATTACCATGCAAGCTGGAAAAGCCAGGAGTGGGGCCTGGTCTTCAAGAACAATCCCTGCAGTCTGATTCACCAGCTATGTCAGGACAGGCCTGCATACGGGGGAAAGAACAATATGAGTCATTCACAATATACCTACATCTCGCCAAAGTCGTTAACTGGGCATTACCCTCCCTCACATCTTGAAAATTGACAGCAGTGTAAGCATCAACCACCATGACAGGACATGAATGCATACCCCAGTGGACTGCACCTTGAGTATTGTGGGAGCAGCCCCAGAATCTATTGAGGCTGCCCATTTTGAGTTTATCATCAGTAGAAGTAGATCATCAGTAGAAGTCACCAATTTCTGGGAGCAATGTGGTCCTCCAGCCTCAGGGGGCCTCCTCTGAGTTATAGCTCCATGATTGAAGTGGAGCAAAGGGAAGACCAAAGTGGAACACTGTTTATTGTTGAGCGCTCGGGATTTTAGTGCTTAGGAATTTCCTGGACATACCACTACTTCTAGTGCACGGGGAGATGCTCTTTATGAGGACTTTTTAGAAGAGGCCAAGACTTTGGAATCCAAGCTTGGGTTCAGATGACGATTCTGCTATTCCCTTGTGCCTTACCCTTGAGGGAAATTATAGGACTTCTCTGAGCTTTCATCTCTAACTTCTAAAACTGGGATCATGTAAGCTAGCCCTGTGATTGTTGCCTGTATTTAGCAAGATAATGTTCACTAATTCACTAATTCAGTGTCTGGTGCGTTCTTAATACCTGACAAATGAAAGAAGTATTATGATGATGATTTCTTAAATCTTCCTTACCTGCATTTTCTTATCTGTAAAATGGTGTTGCCTCACAAGGTTATTCAGAGAAATAATTAAATACAATTAATAATTCAAAGTGCCTGGGAGGAAAGGCACCCACAAGATCCAGACTTCTAAAAAACAAACACAGCCTCTGCACACACCTCGCCTCCTCAAGAAACCCATAGGTTTTGTGTTTTTTTTTTCTTTTTCTTTTTCTTTTTTTCACAAGGCCTTGCTGCAGAATGATTCAATTTTCTCATTTTGGTGGAATTTTGTAAAAGGAGAAACACAATGAAACCTTGTTATATTGCTTGTCTCTTCCCACATTCAACATTTTCCTGCCTGTAATGTTCCCAGTTCCTTGAAAAATGAAAACAACATGGTTTTCTGTATGTCTTTCAGTCTTCAAAGAGCTCTCCTGCCTGCCCCTGGCGGTGGGGGCCTCAGCCATGCCTCTTTGGGCATTTGGTTAGTGATGTTTTCCATGCTTTTTAAACAACATTGGTCTTTCTCTTGCATGAATTCTAACTGTACCGGCCATGGTATGGATGTTTTTTGTTGTTCTTGTAGGAGGCAGGCATTTACAGTGATTTTCATCACAACTATTCAATTTCAGAAAAGAAAGAAATGTGAGGATCTGAGACATCCTTTATGCAGACTTCCTTCTTTTTACACTTACACAGGATTTTGAGGGTCAACAATTATAATTACATTATGGCTTTAATGTGATCATTAAAGCAGGGTAATTCTATCGCTGTTTTTTAAACTTTATATGCTTCACTTTAATTGTAATACTGCTGATCATTTATTTGACTCCTGCAACTTAAATTTGACCTCTAGGTGTCTGTGCCAATAAGAGATTAAGCTGAAAGCAGAAGAACATTTAATTAGTCTTCACTTATAACAATCTGATGAGTTGGGTTAGCTTTGAAACGAAGAGGTTCAGTTGCCAAAGAAGGATGCTAATTTTATACATTACATGCAGAGAAAGTCCAGAAATAACCTTCTTTCAACATGCAACTTGGAAGCCAAGCATTTCAAGTCCACTAAATTAAAAGGTATAAGCATTCATGGTCAAATTTAGAAAACTCCCGAAATCTCATGAACCCTTTTTGAAAGCCAATTTTGGAGTAATGCTTTCTACTTGACTTTTTTCTGAAGTCCAAATACATAGGTTAAAAATTGTTTTGCATCTAATTTACTTAAGCTTACTGAGGTTGCCTTGTCTTTCTTGGCCATTAAGGAGGATAATACTGTCCTTAGGATTATCCTCTATTGCTGTTCACTCATTCCATGGCATATTATATTCAAAAGTATTATGAGAATATGAAGAATGGTGTTCCCTAGGGACCACTTTGCACTTGACATAGATAACCTTAACACTATATAACTGATGCATAAGGGGCTTTCACGGACTAATATAGGGATATGATTTGTGAGGTAAAATAGCATAATATGAACATATATTTATAAACATCTAGTCTTGAGAACAGAGTTTATCTAAGCCAAAAAGATTCAAAAAAGAAAGTACTAAACAAAAATAGTGATTTTACTAAAAACTGGGCATCTATCCTAATGTTTTACGTATAGTACCTTATTAACTCTTCACAAAGCTACCAATAAGCCATTTTTGCCTGTTTTAATTTTTAGATGAGCAAAGTAAAGCTTAAAGAGGAGTTATCACTTGATTTTTGATGCTAAGCATGCAGGAATCCTGACTCTGAACCCTGGCCATGGCAGCATCACGGAGAGAGCAATGGTGGGAAGACTCGGAAAATATCTTCACTGTCTTTGGGGAAGATACAGTGAAAAGGAAAGGTCATTGACAAACTTCTTACTCTAGCCACATGTTTACTAAATTGAAACAATATAGGAAATCCCTTGTTACTCTATGTACAAGAATGACTTGCAAAGTTAAGGTCAATCCCATATTTCTATTAAACATGCACAGGATAATTTCAAAGGTAGTAACTAAAATAATAGAATCAAAGTTAGAATTTCCAGGCTAATAAAAGAGGACATATAAAATGAGAAACTACAAGAATACAGGCAGAAAGTAAACATTAAATCATTTAAAAACTTTTTATATGAAGCGTGGTGATTTACCATACTTGTTCATGGTAGGTTTCATGCATACAACATTCCAACACCACGTTCTTCACCAGAGTGTTTCCTTACCTCTACCATTATCTCAGGGCCCCTCCAGCGCTCCAGCTCACTCCTCCTACCCTTGGAAAGCTCCATTACATAGACCAGTTCTAATTCTATTGCCTGTGGCCATTTGATATTCTCTTATTATACTGCTTTAATCCCATAGAAGCATGAGATCATTGTGTATATGCCCTTCTCCTTCTAATGACTTACCTCAGCAGGGTATCTTCTAGTTCTATCTATGTAGCTACAAACTCCAAGATTACTCAGCTTTTCTTATAGCTGAATAATATTTCATTGTTTACACACACACAGTTTCTTCATCCAATTATCTGTTCTTAGACAGTAGGGTTGTTTTCAAGTTATTTTTTAAAGTAGGGGGAAATAAATACTTTATTTTAAAGCAAGGAAAATAAAAATGTCCAAACACATGAAAAATTACAATAAATTATTTGAACAGAATTCTTAAAAGGCAGAGATTTCCAATTTAGAATTTAAAAATTCAGTATTTGCTGCTTACAAAATAACACCCCAAGTAAAAGGCTATGGAGAGGCTGATAAAGAGATGAAAAATATACACTGGGAATACTAGCAGAAGGAAATGAAATCACTACAGAAATAACAGACAATGGGGTTACGGTGCCACCCAGCAGGTCAACCTGCACTTGTGGGGTGAGTACATCAGCAGCCTGATGGTACCTTCAGGCTTCCCGATACTCCGAAATTGCTTCTGTGCCTCTGGCCGGAACCCCACAACTTGGGACCAAGTTTCCTGAGAAATTAATTGGCCAAAAGTTAGGTACATGGGAGTCACACCCACAAATCACCCCCAGCTCAACTATACAAGCATTTTTATCGGCCTTGCTTCAGAGGCCCATAAGTAAATCTCGAAAGAGATCAAAATCAGTGGGGCCGGAGCGATAGCACAGCGGGTAGGGCGTTTGCCTTGCACGCGGCCAACCCGGGTTCGATCCCCGGCATCCCATATGGTCCCCCAAGCACTGCCAGGAGCAATTCCTGAGTGCAAAGCCAGGAGTAACCCCTGAGCATCGCTGGGTGTGACCCAAAAAGCAAAAACAAAACAAAACAAAACAAGAGATCAAAATCAGGCCATTTAAGTGATGGCAAAGATTAAAATTTAAAATTTTAAAATTTAAATCAGGCAATGATTCAGAGACTCACAAATGAATCATGGAAGAGAGCAGCACACCACAGAGATGCCTCCGGATCCAAAATATTTAAAAATTTTAGAATTTCAGTAGTGCTCAGTCACTTTTGTGGCCACAAGACATTTCATATTATTCATAACAAGCAATACAAAATAAATTATTAAGCATCTGCCTGTGGGGTAGGCTTGGGTGATGGTGGGAAAATTTGAAGTATTAGTGGAATTGGCGTTGAAATGTTAAATGTAAACAATTACTGTGAACAACTGTATAAAAGTAAAATTTAAAATTATTAAAAAAATAATAACAAACAGGGTTGAAGAGATAGTGCTGCAATAAGGTGCTTGCCCTGCACATAGCCAATCCAAATACCATCTCTAGCATCCCATCTGGTTCCCCAAGCACCAGCAAGAGTAATTTCTGAGTGCTGAGCCAGGAGTAATCCCTGAGTATTACTGGGTATACCCCAAAAGCAAACACAAAGGAATTTGAGGTATTAAAAAATAATAGACAAAATAGATGCTAAGGCCCCCTGTCCCCTCAAAAAAGGCTTTCTAATGGAGAGGGAGAAATGTATTTATTTCCTGCTGTAGAATAGTAACAAATTACTGCAAAATCAGGCTTAAAAAAGATGAGCATATTTTCTAATAATTCCTATGGTCAGAAATCTGGCATAGTGTGCTTAGGCCTTGTGCTCAGGAATTCATCCAGCTGATCAAAGTATTCATCAAAGTATTTTCAGACAGTGTTTTCCTCTGGCTGCCAGCAGCCAAAGACCTCAGAACACAGCCAAAGCCATGCTCAAGGCCACTCTCCACACCCTCAAATGAGCCTTACGCATGAAGAAACCTGTAGAGGAACTCAGGTTCGAGGGGCCTGGGGCTGAGATCTTCAAGCCTACTTGGATCAGGACTGGGCATCCTCCACCCAGATCCCCCATTTTCCAGTAGCTAGGCAGTCACACCCACAAACTGCCCCCGGGGCTGTGTAATCAATGACCAACATCCAGAGACTATAAAACAAAGCTCCTGGAAGCATGGCCGCATCCGTGAACCTCTTATTGTCTAGTTCTCCCTCTCAGAGAACCTGGCAAGCTACCAAGAGTATCCTGCCCACATGGCAGAGCCTGTCAAGTTCCCCATAGCGTATTTGATATGACAAAAACAGTAACAATGATGGGTCTCGTTCCCCTGACCCTGAAAGAGCCTCCAATGTGGCACCATTGGGAAGGACAAGTAAAGAGAAGCTGCTAAAATCTCAGGGTTAGGGCGAATGGAGATATTACTGGCTCCAGTTCTAGCAAATTGATGAACGACGAGATGACAGTGATACAGTGATACAGTGAGTCTTCCTCTGGAGGTGTGACTAAAACAAGATTAGTTGTAAACATCATGCAGCAGTTGGTGCAATTCACTTCCCTCTTGCTCTGCGATTGAGGTCTTTAGTCTTACAAACTGTTAACCTGGAACCACTTGGAACTCTTGGAAAAATCACTCCCAGGTCTTTGTCCCTGGATCTCCCTCATCTGAACAACAGAGAATCTCCCTCCTATTTTTCTCAGCTTTCAAATATCTCTGACCTGCTTGTGCTCCAGGCCAGAAAATCTCTCTGCTCATGTGGCTAAGTGAGGCCTACTCACATTGTCTTCCTTTCAACTTTCAACTTCCTCATATTATAATCATGGCCTTGTTAAAATCATCAAAGTTCCAGTCCTACACAATTGTATACTGCTAAGGGGGAAGGAATTCTACCTGTGACAGACAATAGTGTAATCACTATACCTAGGAAAAGAGAATCCACTTTGGGATCAATTTTCAATTGATTCAACTTTCCGGAAAAATGTAAAAATCAAAATATCTTCTCATCACTGAAATATCTCAGAATCAACAAATCTATCGATCAAGGAGTAAATTCCATATATATGATCATCTTGGGATATTTTGATTTATCTTTTCCTATGGTAGAAAATGGACTAGAGCAATAGCACAGCAGGTAGGGCGTTTGCTTTGCATGCGGCCGACCCGGGTTCGATTCCTTCATCCCTCTCGGAGAGCCCGGCAAGCTACCGAGAGTATTCCGCCTGCATGGCAGAGCCTGGCAAGCTACCGATGGCGTATTCTATATGCTAAAAACAGTAACAACAAGTATCATAATGGAGAAATTACTGGTGCCCACTCAAGCAAATCGGTGAACAATGGGATGACAGTGCTACAGTGCTTCATGGTAGAAAATGAGTAAAACTCTTCCTTTTGAAAAGGACAACTAATTTATGAGTCTGAACATTTATGAAATATTATAGTCAAACATTCTTTCAAACAAACATGAAGCCACTATATGCAAGCAATACAATTAAATGTTAAACCAAATGGGAAAAGTTTTAGTAAAATATAACTTATCAAACTTTTAAAGAAGAATTAGAGGGGCCAGAGAGATAGTACCGTGAGTAGGTTACTTATTTTGCACACAGCCAACCAGGGCTTAATCCCTAGTACCCGCATATAGTTCCCATGCTCACCAGGAGTGATCCCTGAGAACAGAGACAGGAGATAGCCCTTACCACAGCCACAGTGTGACCCCCCAAAATAAAAATAAAAAAAATAAAGAAGAGTTAGAATCCATGCAATAGGTAGCTCTAAAAGAAATCAATCAGTAGTTTAGAGTCTCTTGGCCCCCACACCTGGCTGTCCTCACTGGGACCCCTTGGAGGGGGTGGGTTGAGTTTCCCTCCCTGCCCTGAGCAGAGCCTCCACAGCTGAAGATCTCTACAGCCATGCTCAAGGCCCCTTTCCACATGATGGGACAAGCCTCACGCATGAAGGAACGGGCTGAGGAACCCAGGTGTGTGGGACCTGAGGCTGAGATCTCTAAGTCCTCCTCCAATCAGGACTGGGCCTCCTCCACCCAGATCCCCCATTTTTCAGCATTTAGGCAGTGACAACCAGAAACTGCTCCCGGTGTCATGCAATCCCATCAACAGCAAACATCCAGAGATTATAAAACCAAGCTCCCGGATATCTTATAGCCTAGTTCTCCCTCTCACTGAACCTGGCAAGCTATCGAGAGTTTCCTGCCCGCATGGGAGAGCCTGGCGAACTCCCCTTGACGTATTCATATGCCAAAACCAGTAACAATGATGGGTCTCATTCCACTGACCCTAAGAAAGCCTCCAATGTGGCACCATTGGGAAGGACGAGTAACAAGAGGCTTTTAAAATCTCAGGGCTAGAACGAATGGAGACGTTCCTGAAACTGCTTTAGAAAATTGACGATCAACAGGATGATAATGATGATGATGATGATGAGTCTAGCAAAGCTTTCATGTTGAAATCAGACAGCATAAAGTATCAGAGAAGTAGTTTTAATATGTAAACAGATAAAATTTAATTACAATATATGGGATAAAAATGTAAGAAGAATGATAATGCCACATGATTCTGTTGAACTTATCATATTCATGAAAGAACAATAAAACATTAAAAAATCTATAAATATTATGTCCCTAAATATTAAAGAAAATGTATAAGGTTCTGGTATAAGAAAAACAAGATCTGATAATATTAGCATGCGATAATGATAAAAAGTTTTTCCTTAGAAGAACAGGAATACAAATGTTTTTTATCCTGATGAAGACTGTCCCCCCAAATGTAAAGCAAAAATCTATTTTTCTTACTGGACAAAATATTGCTCTATAGTCAAAAACAAGATAAGAATGTCCTCTACCTACCAATTTTGTTCAAAACTGAATTTGGATTCCAGCCAGTAAAGCAAAACAAGAAAAAGGATTAGAATATATAAGGGCCATAAATAAATGAAATTTATTGTCCTTTTTTAAAAGCATGTAGTGCCAACATTTTTTAAGTTAAAAAAATATTTTATAAAAATAGTAGTTTACCAGGATGTGTAGATTTGAGATTCTCTTAGAAATAAAATTTAATTCTTACCTAGTATTTCTTTTAAAAAGATATTCAGCAATGAAAGGAATGGAAAAATTTAAATTAATATTTTAAAGTAAATACAGAGAAAAATATACTGATTTCAAAGTAAAAGTCGTCAATAAACATAAAATAGGTTTAAAAAGTACTGATAAATTAGCTGCCACAAAATAACATAATTTCTCATCAAGAGCCACAAATATCTTTTTTTTTATTTCAAACAAAATTTTAATAAGAGACTGTGATGAACCTTATATACTAATTCAGGGGTTGATACATTATGAGGATTCAACATTCATAACTTATATGCACCAAATTAAAGTACAGTTTTTGATGTTTTATATATTTGGTATTATTTATTTAATTTTTTTATTAAATCACTGTAAGATATACACTTACAAAATTATTCATGATTGGGTTTTGGTCATACAATTTTCAATCCTATCCCTTCACCAGTGTACACTTCCCACTACCAATAAATTCATCATCATCATCATCATCATCATCATTATCATCATCATCATCATCATCATCACCCAGATGATCATCAAAGCAGATCATTGAATTTCTTTTTTTTTTGGTAGAAAAGATCATGTATTTTCAACTTTTTTTTTAACTACCCATGGCATATTTTTTTGTAGTTTTTTTTTTAATTCTTTTATTAATTCACCATGTGGAAAGTTACAAAGCGTTCGGGTTAAAGTCTCAGTTATACAATGCTCAAACACCCATCCCTTCACCAGTGCACATATTCCACCACCAAGAATGACGATATACCTCCCCCCTTACCCCCACCTCCCAAGCCCCCCACCCCGCATGTATAACTGGTAAATTTCACTTTACTTTCACTTTACTTTGATTACATTCAATATTTAAACAAAAAAAAATTCACTATTATTGATTTGGAGTTTCTCTCCCCTAAAGTCGATCTGCTGAAAAGAAAGCATTTGGTAATTTGTTTTCCATTGCTGAGAATGAAGAGATATGAAGTCAGGAGGCCGCACTAGCAGCAGCGTAGTTTTGGATTTCTGTATTTTAGTATCTAGTAATTAAGTCCAGAGAAATGTCTGCCAGGAATCCAACATTGTAAGCTTGTACCTCTCAGCTACTTTATATTCCACATATGAGTGCGATCTTTCTATGTCTGTCTCTTTCTTTCTGACTCATTTCACTCAGCATGATACTTTCCATGGTGATCCACTTATATGCAAATTTCATGACTTCATGTTTTCTGACAGCTACGTAGTATTCCATTGTGTAAATATACCAGAGTTTCTTTAGCCAATCATCTGTTTTCGGGCACTCTGTTTTTTTCCATATTGTGGCTATTGTAGACAGAGCGGCAATGAACATGGAAATGCAGATGTCATCTCTACTATACCTTTTTGCCTCTCCGGAATATATTCCCAGGAGTGGTATTGCTGGGTCAAATGGGAGCTCAATTTCTAACTTTTTGAGAATCGTCCATATAGTTTTCCAAAAGGGCTGAACCAGTCGGCATTCCCACCAGCAGTGAAGGAGAGTCCCTTTCTCCCCACATCCACGCCAACACCGGTTGCTTTTGTTTTTTGGGATGTGGGCCAGTCTCTGTGGTGTGAGATGATATCTCATTGTTGTTTTGATCTGCATCTCCCTGATAATTAGTGATGTTGAACATTTTCTCATGTGCCTCTCAGCCATTCGGATTTCTTCTTTGGAAAAGTTTCTGTTCATTTCATCACCCCATTTTTTTATTGGGTTGGCAGTTTTCTTCTTGTGGAGTTCAACCAGTGCATTGTATACCCTTGTTATCAACCCTTTTTTCGGATGGGTACTGCATAAATATCCTTTCCCATTCTGTAGATTGTCTTTGTATTTTGGTCACTGTTTCTTTTGAATTGCAGAAGCTTCTTAGTTTGAGGTAGTCCCATTTATTTATCTTTGTTCTCACTTGCTTGGCCAGTGGCGCGTCAGCTTTGAAGATACCTTTGGCTTCAATGTCGTGGAGGGTTTTGCCGACCTTATCTTCAATGTACCTTAGGGATTCTGGTCTGATGTTGAGGTCTTTAATCCATTTTGATCTGATTTTTGTACATGGTGATAGATGGAGGTCTAAGCCCATTTTTTTGCATGTAGCTGTCCAGTTTTGCCAGCACAATTTGTTAAACATGCTTTCCTTGCTCCACTTCACATTTCTTGCTCCCTTATCAAAGATTAGATGATCATATATTTGGGGGTGTATGTCAGAGTATTCAACCCTATTCCATTGGTCTGCAGCTCTGCCTTTGTTCCAATACCATGCTGTTTTAATGACTACCGCTTTGTAGTAGAGTTGGAAGTTGGGGAGGTTGTTTCCTCCCATTTTCTTTTTCCCAAGGATTGCTTTAGCTATTCGTGGGGGCTTATTGTTCCATATGAATTTCAGGAGTGCTTGCTCCATTTCTTTGAAGAATGTCAAGGGTATCCCTATAGGGATCGCATTGAATTTGTACAATGCTTTGGGGAGAATTGCCATTTTGACAATATTAATTCTTCCAATCCATGAGCAGGGGATGTCTTTCCATTTCCTTGTGTCCTCTTTTATTTCCTGAAGTAGTGTTTTATAGTTTTCATTATACAAGTCCTTTACCTCCTTTGTTAAGCTGATTCCGAGGTACTTGATTTTTTGAGGCGCAATTGTGAATGGGATTGCTTTTCTCAGGTCACTTTCTTCTCTCTCATTATTTGCATATAGGAAAGCCATGGACTTTTGGGTATTGATTCTATAGCCTGCAACTTTACTATACGACTCTATTGTTTCTAGGAGTTTCTTGGTAGAGGTTTTAGGGTTCTCTAGGTATAGTATCATATCATCTGCGAATAGTGAGAGCTTGATTTCTTCCTTTCCTACCTGAATGCCCTTAATATCTTTTTCTTGCCTAATCGCTATTGCAAGTACTTCCAGTACTATATTGAACAGAAGTGGAGAGAGTGGGCATCCTTGTCTCGTCCCTGTTCTCAGAGGGAAGGCTCTTAGTTTTTCCCCATTGAGGACAATGCTTGCCATAGGCTTGTGATAAATGGCTTTGACTATATTGAGGAAGGTCCCTTCTATACCCATTTTGGCGAGTGTTTTCATCATAAACGGATGCTGGATCTTGTCAAATGCTTTCTCTGCATCTATTGTTATGATTATATGATTTTTATCTTTTCTTTTGTTGATATGATGGATTATGTTGATTGATTTCCAGATGTTAAACCATCCTTGCATCCCCGGGATGAATCCCACTTGGTCGTGGTGTATGATCTTTTTGATGAGTTGTTGAATTCTATTTGCTAATATTTTGTTGAGGATCTTCGCATCTGTGTTCATCAGGGATATTGGCCTGTAGTTTTCTTTTTTTGTGGTGTCTTTTTTTGCTTTTGGTATTAGGGAGATATGAGCCTCATAGAAACTGTTTGGGAGGGTTTCTGTTTCTTCAATTTCCTGGAAAAGCTTGAGAAGGACTGGCAAAAGGTCCTCTTTAAATGTTTGGAAGAACTCGCTAGTGAATCCATCTGGACCAGGGCTTTTGTTTTTGGGAAGACTTTTGATTACCATTTCAATTTCCTTGGTGTTAATTGGACTATTCAGGTACTCCAGGTCTTCTTGGTTCAGCCTTGGGAGATTATAGGAGTCGAGGAATTTATCCATTTCTTCTAGGTTCTCTTGTTTCGTGGCATAGAGATTTTCAAAGTAGTCTCTGATGATCTTTTGAATTTCATTGGTTTCTGTTGTGATGTCCCCCTTTTCATTTCTGATTCGGCTTGTAAGGGTTCTCTCTCTCTCTTTCTTTGTGAGTCTTGCTAGTGGTTTATTAATCTTGTTTATTTTCTCGAAGAACCAGCTCTTGGTTTCATTGATCTTTCGGATTGTCTTTTGGGTTTCCATGTCGTTAATTTCTGCTCTCAGTTTTATTATCTCTTTCCTTCTGCCTGGTCTGGGCTCCTTTTGTTGGTCCTTTTCTAACGTCTTGAGCTGTGAAGTCAAGTTATTTATGTGGGCCCTTTCTTCCTTCCTGAGATATGCTTGCAGAGCTATAAATTTTCCCCTTAAAACGGCTTTAGCTGCGTCCCACAGATTCTGGTAGCTCGTGTCTTCATTCTCATTTGTTTCTAGGTACCTTTTGATTTCTTCCTTGATTTCCTTCCTGACCCACTCATTGTTCAATATCGAGCTATTTAATTTCCAGGTATTTGATTTGGTTTTCTGCATCTGTCCACGATTAAGTTTTATCTTCAGTGTATCATGGTCTGAAAAGATAGCTGGTACAATGTCTATCTTTTTGATTCTGTTGAGGTATGCTCTGTGGCCTAGTGCATGGTCTATTCTGGAAAATGTTCCATGTGCATTGGAAAAGAATGTGTATTCCTTTTTTGGGGGGATATAAAGCCCTGTATAGATCTATTAGCCCTCTCTCTTCTATTTCTTCCTTCAAAGCCAGTATTTCCTTGGTGAGTTTTAATCTTCTTGATCTGTCCAGAGGAGACAGTGCGGTGTTGAAGTCTCCAACTACTATTGTGTTGCTCGAGATGTCCTTCTTAAGGTCTCTTAGCAGCTGTTGTACATATTTAGCTGGTCCCTCATTGGGTGCGTAGACATTTAGGAGTGTGATTTCTTCCTGATGTACACATCCGGTGATTAATAAAAAGTGGCCTTCACTATCCCTTCTAATATTTTTCAACCTGAAGTCTATGTTGTCCGATACTAGTAACGCCACCCCAGCTTTCTTGAGGGAGTTGTTTGCTTGCAGGATTGTTTTCCATCCTTTGACTTTGAGTCTGTGTTTGTTCTGGCTATTCAGATGTGTTTCTTGCAGGCAGCAGAATGTTGGGTTGAGTCTTTGAATCCATTTTGCCAGTCTGTGTCTCTTAATTGGTGAATTCAGACCATTGATGTTAAGGGAGATTATTGTTATGGGATTTTGTGCCATCTTTGTTCAAGGGTTTGTTGTGCTTGTAGGGGTTGTTCTTGTCTTACAATAGCCCCTTTAGTGCTTCTTTTAGGTTTGGTTTTGAGTCTATGAAGTTCCTGAGCTGTTGTTTATCCTCAAAGTAGTATATTATTCCTTCTAGATTGAATGAGAGTTTAGCCGGATAAAGTATTCTTGGTGAAGCGTTGATTTCATTGAGTTTTTTCACTATATCCCACCATTGCCTTCGAGCTTGGAGGGTTTCCTCTGATAGATCTGCTGTGAGTCTAAGGGGAGCTCCTTTGTATGCAATTTCCTTCTTGGACCTTGCTGCTTGCAGTATAGTGTCTCTCTGAACAATGTCCATCATTGTAACTATGATATGTCTTAGCTGGCACTCTTCGGTTGCCTTGAATCTGGATGCCCGCATTGTCCAGCTGTGGGAAGTTTTCCACAATGATTTGTTTGACTGTGTCTTTTTCGCTGGGGTTGGTTCCCTGTGGTTCTGGTAGTCCAATGATTCTAATGTTGTTCCTCTTGAAATCATCCCCTAGGACCCTGATTCTGGCTAGGGCTATTTTGAGGTCTCTTGCCATGGTTTGTTGTTGCCTGTAGGCCTCTTGCAGCTCATCTTCAAGCATACTGCTTCTGTCTTTGGCTGCAGTCATCCTATTGTTGAGGGCAGCTAGAGAGTTTTTTATTTCATGTACCGAATCCTTCATTTCTTTTTGAAGGCTTTTTATTTCTGCTCTCATTTCTTCCTGTATTTTGTCGGCTGTCTGTTGTATTGTTTCTGCCAGGTCTTCCTTGAAGTTGTCTATCTTTGCATTGAGCTCATTGAACATGTTGAGGATTTCAACTCTGAATTCTTTCTCAGTAAGGTCAAGTTTGTAGGAAACGCCCCTTGAGGTTTCCGGACTCCTTGGATCGTCCTCTGCTTGCACTGGGGATTTTCGCTGTTTCTTCATGTTGTTGTTGTGGTATGAAAGAGGGCCCTTGGAGATGAGAATCCCTGTTTCCTTTTGTTGCGAAAAAAGATTGTGGATAGGCTCAGTTAATAGCGGTTGCCTTTTTACTTGCCGTTTGTAGAACCTGGTCTCCTACTGAGATGTTTCCTTCAGTTCTTATGTGAAGTCTTGTGTTTTATTGTCCTACTGCTTGCAAATAGCTAGGATGTTAGTCTTGGATAGGATGTTGAGGAAACTATCTGCCGCTGCGGGTAATGAGGCCACGCCCCACTTTTCTTAGGCCACGCCCCTGACGATTAGGCCACGCCCCTTTCCCACAACCCGGCAGCGGTCAACGGGCTGGGGTTGGCGTGCCGGCCACTTGGCCGGCAGTCTGCAGGGGAGGGAAGCGCCGGTGCTCAGGGCCGCGGAGCAGCTCAACTTTTTTTTTTATTCTTTTTGTAAAAAAATTTATTTATTTTTAATTAGTGAACCACCGTGAGGGTACAGTTCATATTTATACACTTTTGTGCTTATGCTTCCCTCATACAAAGTTGGGGAACCCATCCCTTCACCAGTGCCCATTCTCCACCACCAGTAAACTCAGCATCCTTCCCACCCTCCCCAATCCCATCTCCCCCCACCCCACCCTGCCACTGTGGCAGGGCATTCCCTTCTGTTCTCTCTCTCTAATTAGCTGTTGAGGTTTGCAATAAAGGTGTTGAGTGGCCACTGTGCTCAGTCTCCAGCCCTCATTCAGCCCACAACTCCCTTCCCCCACATGGCCTTCGACTACATTATAGTTGGTGATCCCTTCTCTGAGTTGCCCTTTCCCCAGAATGTGAGGTCAGCCTCCAAGCCATGGAGTCAACCTCCTGGTACTTATTTCTACAATTCTTGGGTGTTAGTCTCCCACTCTGTTATTCTATATGCCATAGATGAGTGCAATCTTTCTATGTCTGTCTCTCTCTTTCTGACTCATTTCATTTAGCATGAAACTTTTCATGCCGATCCACTTAAGTACAAAATTCATGACCTCCTTTTTTCTAACAGCTGCATAGTATTCCATTGTATAGATGTACCAAAGTTTCCTCAACCAGTCATCCGTTCTAGGGCATTTGGGTTTTTTCCAGATTCTGGCTATTGTAAACAGTGCTGTGATGAACATACATGTGCAAATGTCATTTCGATTATACTTTTTTGCCTCTCTGGGATATATTCCCAGCAGTGGTATTGCTGGGTCAAATGGGAGCTCAATATCTAATTTTTTGAGAATCGTCCATATTGTTTTCCAGAAGGGCTGAACCAGTCGGCATTCCCACCAGCAGTGTAGAAGGGTCCCTTTCTCCCCACATTCTCTCCAACAGCGGTTGCTTTTGTTCTTTTGGATGTGTGCTAGTCTCTGTGGTGTGAGGTGGTATCTCGTGGTTGTTTTGATCTGCATCTCTCTGATTATTAGTGACGTAGAGCACTTTTTCATGTGCCTTTTGGCCATTCGTATTTCTTCCTTGGTAAAGAAGAGCCACAGATATCTTGAAAACACAAACCACAAAATAAAATAAATTTTACAAATAATTCATTTCAAAATATATAAATTGCATTCAGAAATCAAAAATTAAAATACTAACAGTAAAAACGGATGAATGATATAATCTAAATATCATTTAGATATTTCATGCAAAATAACTCATAAAAGGAAATGAAATAACATGTAGATTGTTAAAATATGGTATCTTTGGTCAAGTACCTCAAAAATCAGATTCTGGATATGAGATTAATATACAGGAGAATTAATGAGAAATACTCTCCAACAATTAATTATAGGAGGATAGTTATTTGTAAGATATAAACCTGTATTTTATGTGTGATGTATTATACATGTCATATATTTATGTATCATGTAATACTTATATTGCATAGCTATGATATTCTTAGAGAAAGTACTAGAAGAAAGAATATCAGACAGGCTTTCATGAAGTCAGGGATGGGTGACCTCCCCCCAAACCCCCTATTCTTCCAGGAGCTTGGCAGTCACACCCATGAACTGCCTCTGAAGCCATAGAAGCTCATTAACCTGAGACTCATGAATAAATCTCAAAGGAGATCAACAAGCTGCAAAGATGTGTCCAGACACCCAACCAGGCTGAGTCTCATCTGGAGCACCTTGGAGGGAGGGAGGTGAGTCCACCACATGCCCAAACAGAGCCCTGGAAACAGGACCTCAAAGTCACCATACAGTTAAAAGTTTAACTCCAGGTACATCACCCAATTCAAACTTTTAGTATTCCTGGAGTGTGGCTGTGACATCTCATACTCTACACCACTGATGTACCAGAAGTAAGCATTCCACAATGGATGTGATGTAAAGTCGAAGGAAAACATTCTCAATTAAGAAAGTATTAACATACAAGGCTCAAACTATAGCAACGTGTTAGTAATCTCTTGTAGAAGGGTTCAATTGCTCCAGAGAACAATAATCTTCACACACTTTCTTCTAAGGAAACCTTTTTATGATAATTTTTAGTGAATATTCATAACAAGCAATACAAAATAAATTATTTAGGATCTGCTATTGGGGCAGGCTTGGGTGATGGTTGAGAAAATTGGAAATAATGGTGGTAGAAAGGTGTAATGGTGAAGGGATTGGTGTTGGAATATTGAATGTAATAAATCATCATGTACAACTTTATAAAAATAAAATATGAAAAAGAAAAAATATCAGAATATTATTATTTTTATGTCAGATGATATTGGTCACTGTCACTGTCATCCCATTGCTCATCAATTTGCTTGAGTGGGCACCAGTAATGTCTTCATTGTGAGATTTGTTGTTACTGTTTTGGGCATATCAAATATACCACAGGTTGCTTGCCAGGCTCTGTCGTTCGGGCAAGATACTCTCAGTAGCTTGCCAGGCTCTCCGAGAGGAGTGGAAGAATCTGGGTCGGCCACGTGCAAGGTAAATGCTCTATCCACTGTGCTACCAGCCCATGATATTGGTATTTATAAAATTTACTCTCCCGTTTTTTTAAAGTTTATCTACTGAGTATTTGTTTGGTGGTGATGAAGAAGTTATAGAGGTACTCATTGAAAACATTCAGTAGTTTATCAGAGAGCAGTGTTAAACTGATCTCCAGAAACACATGCACTGGTGGAGGGATTGGTGTTCGAGCATTATGCAACTGAGACTTAAGCCTTAAAGCTTTGTAACTTTCAACATGGTAATTCAATAAAAAAATAAAATAAACTGATCTCCAGAATTTCTTTTGAGAATGGACATAATTTGAAATAGAGTTAAAGAGAGTTGGGGATGGGACCAGAGAAGATCATATATAGTTCAACATGATAAGAAAAAATTTAATGACAAATTAGTGTCTCCTCAGACATTTCACTCTCACTATTTCTGAGCCTAGGTGTGACAGTGCTTCCAAATCCTAGACTCTACCTGTCCCATGGACATTAAAATTCCCATGGAAATATTGTCAATAGAATGTATAGAGTTCTAGCGTTAAAATTATTAAGTGCAAAATTACAAGAATTGTAAGGAATTTTAAGTGTGAAAAGTAGATTTGGGGGACGTTCAGAAACAGATTATTCTGATTGCAGTCAACAGGTTTGAAAACAATTACATGAGGAGAATGTCTAGAAAATTAAAATTGTTAAGCATTAGAACTCGTTTATTTCTATTTGGTGCAAAAGAAAATGAAAGGAATACACATTAAAGATTTTGTGGAATATCATTTCTAAGTAATCATTAAGCATCTAGTAAGTTACCATATACCTTGAAGGCTTGGAATGGAAGATGAGTTTAGAGGATAAAACATATCTGGTGACCGAACATCTTGAACCAGTTTTTTCTTGTCTTTTTTTGCTATCTTTATTTACTACCTTGATGACTTGTTTGATAGAAACATCAAATTTTTACACTTGCTTACCATTTGTATTAAAAGAACATTATGGCTTCTATAAGCATGCACATTTCTCCTCTACAAACCTAGTCTTATATCACTTCACTTAAAAAATAAAAAGGGGGGCTGGAGCAATAGCACAGTGGGTAGGGCATTTGCCTTGCACCTGGCCAACCCGGGTTCGAATCCCAGCATCCCATATGGTCCCCTGAGCATGGCCGGGGTAATTCCTGAGTGCAGATCCAGGAGTAACCCCTGTGCATCGCCGGGTGTGACCCAAAAAGCAAAAAATAAATAATAAAAAAAATAAATAAAAGACTTTAATGGACAACCACCTTTGGCTGCTATCTTTGAGATGCCGGAAATGCATATTAGCAGTCAAAAGCCCTGAAGAGGTCTGCAGTGAAAATAACAACAATAAACTTGTGTAGCTCTACACCACAGCCCACCTTGAGGAGAACTGAACTAAACCCATCAGAAGAATATGATCAAAGGAATAAATCAGCTGAACAGAGATTACAAAAATAGAAGCTGTTAAGGGCAAAACAGAGAAGTAGAAATGAGTCTTAAACTGTGGCAAAAGACCAATTTTAAACACTCTAATTCACAATGTATTGAGATCTTGAAAGAAGTCCACAGATCACATTCTTGGTGTCACCATGTAAGAGTTTGGTCCATTCTAATCAGTGTGTAAATCTCCAGGTGAGGCGCACAGAGTGGGTTGGCATTGCCCATGAAACACGCTTTTAGTGACACCATCACAGAAGACAGTAAGTGGCACATAATCAAAGTGTGTGACCATTGTCAGTGCAGAATGTTTTGAAATGGGTAAATGAGAAGAAATAGTAATTCATATTAGTGACTGATAGAATGCAGGGGAGACCAAATCTTTTAGAGGAAGGTAGTGTTTGGACCACACCCAGCAGTGTTCAGGGTTTACTCCTGGCTCTGTACTCACCCCTGATGGGTTCTGAAGACCATAAGAAGTGCAGGGGATTCAACCCTCAGGTCGACTGTGTGCAAAACAAGCTCCCTACCTTCTGTAGCATATAGCTCAGGCCCAAGCCAGGGACATCTTATAGCCAAGAACCTATGAAAGACTCCTAGAAGGAAATTTAAAGACATCTGTGTTAAGTTTTTTCAAATATGTTGAAATCAATTTTTTATACTGATACTTAAAAATTTGATGTTTATTGATTATGTTAGAAAACGGTCTCGTTCTCGTTTTGGCAGCACATATACTAAAATTGGAACGATACAGAGAAGAATACTGTCTCATTTTGAACAGTGATATATAGTGAAGAGAAATCAAGTGTCTTTGACTACCCTTTAAGAATCAGGACAGGGGGTAACCACAAGTGGGGCAGAGTGAAATGTCTCTGTAGAATTATTGTAGCTCACAGAGGAGAAAAGGTGTAAACAGTTAGAATAGCAGAATATTTCCAGAAATAAACTAATAAACCTTTACACTAATCATTACTGGCAGCCAACACAATATATGCCTCCTAAGAAGAAGAAATAACATGGCAACACTGTCATTCCATTGTTCATCAATTTGCTCAAGCGGGCACCAGTAATGTCTCTATTGTGAGACTTGTCACTGTTTTTGGCATATCGAATGAGAAATAACACATAAAATTTTCTCAACAGACAAGTCAAACCCAAATTGGATTAAGCCCTGAATACACAGATGAACAAAATGTTCTATATAGTCTTCACCAAAATAGAAAAAAAAATACAGAGGAGAGAAGCTGCTATAATCTCAGGGCTGAGTGTAATAGAGATATTACTGGTGCCTGCTCCAGTAAATCGACGAAAAACAGGATGACAGTGATACAGAGGACATAAGAACATGTTACGGGATACCTGATAGCATGTTGCTATCAGGACGCTATCAGGAAGATCCAGGCTTTGGGGACTTCTATGTGACAACCATTTGTGTAAACAATAAAAGAGAAGAAAATAAAAATATATGTAGTTTATATTGGAATAAATAAATCTGCTTTCAAAATCAAGAGATAATTAGAAACACAAACACTAAACATTTGAAGATACCAAGGAATTAATGTGGTGTTTTGAAGTAATTGTAGATTATGAGTCCATATATTCTTAAAATGCAACCTAATTCCAGAGCAGGAAGTTGCATTTGAGCTGAAAAACAAAAAAGATGGATGGAAAGTGCAAAAGGAAGATCTACTAAAGCTTTTTTTCCCCTCCAAGTTTGCAGAAAGATATCTATAGAATAACAACAGATGTCCTAGGAAAGATCGCAAAGCCGCCTTCTCTCAAGATTCTAGGGCTATTCATAAACTGTTCAACTATTTTATGTCATCAGCAGAATCTCTCCAGTGAATTACAGCCTCCTATCCACTCTGGGACCATCCATTACAAGATTCAACGAGCAGCCAAGATGCAGTTGGCTCATTTCACTAAGTGTTTTCATAAACAGATTTATAATGAGAAGGAAATGCATCTTTATCCATACAAAGCAAGGCTTCAGAGAACTCCCCCAAATTATTAGGGAGCTACTACAAATACAGAGGCAATTTGCAGAACCTTCTTCCTAGCAGCTAGTACAACAGTTTCTACCCTGCTAGCTTTTTAAAATCTACTAAACAATGTGAAGCCACAGTTTTGTTTTTTTTCTTTCTGGCTGGAGATGGTAGAAATGTTCATCACCCAGTGTGAAGTAATATGTGAAACAGGTGTTTTATTCCCTAGCAGGTAAAATGGGTTTGATTCCTGTGAGATGTAGACATTTCAAGGCTACCAGCAAGAGGTCCAGATGGTGTGTATTTTCATATCTAATATTATATAAAAGATTTCAAATGTATCCTGACTCTTAACAAAACCATAAATTTACAGCTTATTGCCATGCTGAACAGCTCTGGTAGCTACTAATTAGTATTACTGTTTTTGCTTTGCTCTTCCAGGGATCACTAGCATAGCTGAGCCTTTCATTTTTAGCTTCCGGTAAAAAGACAAAGGATTCCAGGGTGTGGGACCATGTCTCTTCAGGGCTACCTGCATGTAGAACATTAGAACCTCAGGGGATACACCAATGATCACGGTATCACAAGGGGGAAACATGGGTCAACCTTTCAAGAAAAAGCACTTCAACTTTGAAGGCAGAGTCATTTGCCTTATTGTTCACTCCTTGGTCATGTAGCGGTTTCAGAAAAATGGTTGAACTTATTCTATTAATAATGAACAAAGAGCAACATTCATCACAAAGTGATTATAAGTCAGGCTTTTAAAAAAATTATGTTTCAAACATTCTGTTGAATATTCCCATTTTTCCTTGAAGATAGTAGAAGATGCTGCATTGTTATACAGGAGACAGCTTGAGGAATCATCCAGTCTCACTAGGAGCAAAAACCTTTGCTCTAAATAAGAATAGCAAGTTTCTGTTCTTCTAGAGAGCATGGTAGTGTGTGTTGTTCACGAGGAACCCCTTGGTAAGAGCAGAGGATTTCTGTGGCATTTGTGGGGAACACCATTCTGAAGACAGGAAGTGACGTCAGCAAACTTGTGCATTGGGTTGTTTTCATTTTCGAAGGCATTGGGCTGGTTCTCTATGGGTGGGACAGGTAGTTCATGGCTCCTAAGAGCCAGGGTTAGCAGTAACCTACTTTTCTGGTTTCATGCTTCATTCTGATAAGCTAAATTGTATCTGAGTAGGTCAGAACTCTGTGAAAGGAACACTTTGTTTCTTCTTAAAAATAATAAGGGTGCTGGGGCCAAGAGATAGTAGAACAGGTGAGGTAACTTGCCTTGCACACAGCCTACCTGCTTCAATCCCCGCATCACATATGGTCCCCAGTCCCCTCCGGGTATTATCTCTGAGCACAGAGCCAGGATTAAGTCCTGAGAACTGTTGAGTATGGCTCTCCAGTCCCACTAAATATTTAATAAGCCTTACAGAGAAGGGGGCTCTGTAAATAAAACATGACTCAAATAGCTCAGGGAGAGAGCCTAGGGTCTCACCGTTTTTATTTCATGAGCGAGCACTTGCTTTCTGTTGAGAAAAGTCAGTCACAGTCACTGTCATCCTGTTGCTCATCGATTTGTTCGAGCGGGTACCAGTAACATCTCCATTGTGAGACATGTTGTTACTGTTTTTGGCATATTGAATGCGCCACAAGGAGCTTGCCAGGCTCTGCTGTGCGGGCGAGATACTCTCGGTAGCTTCCCGGGCTCTACTGAGAGGGATGGAGGAGTCGAACACGAGTCCGCTGTGTGCAAGGCAAACGCCCTACTGCTGTCCTATCGTTCCAGCCCATGAAAAAAGTCAGTAGGACTGATATTTCTTCTATCTTAATACCCTGAAGTTTAAGTATTTTGACACCAGTTCATGCAAATGTGCCATATAGGTTCCATCCATGAGAATGTAGAGAGAGGCTTAAGTAGAAAGAACCCAGGCTGCTGATTCTACCCCTCCACTGATTATAAAATAACTTTGGTAGGTTTTTTCCCCCATCAGTTTCTCCACTTCTGTGAGACAGTGTTCTCAGTTATAGAGGTCTGTGTTTGAAGTATGTCTAAAGATTCACATAATCTAGGAAATCAATAATTTAAATATGCGTGTTCCTGGCTTAGAATAATAGAGTTACCCAAATAATAATGAGATAGTTATTGAGAAGGCATATTTGGTTACATAGAAACACTTTTAAAGTGGAATTCTATACAAAGACTATCCACAGAATGGGAAAGGATATTTACACAATACCCATCAGATAAGGGGTTGATATCAAGGGTATATAAAGCACTGGTTGAACTCTACAAGAAGAAAACATCCAACCCCATCAAAAAATGGGGCGAAGAAATGAACAGAAACTTTACCAAGGAAGAGATACGAATGGCCAAAAGACACATGAAAAAGTGCTCTACATCACTAATCGTCAGAGAGATGCAGATCAAAACAACCATGAGATACCACCTCACACCACAGAGGCTAGCACACATCCAAAAGAACAAAAGCAACCGCTGTTGGAGAGGATGTGGGGAGAAAGGGACCCTTCTACACTGCTGGTGGGAATGCCGGCTAGTTCAGCCCTTTTGGAAAACAGTATGGACGACTCTCAAAAAACTTGAGGTTGAGCTCCCATTTGACCCAGCAATACCACTGCTGGGAATATATCCCAGAAAAGCCAAAAAGTATAGTCGAAGTGACATCTGCACTTATATGTTCACCGCAGCACTGTTTACAATAGGCAGAATCTGGAAAAAACCCGAGTGCCCTAGAACAGATGACTGGTTGAAGAAACTCTGGTACATATATACAATGGAATACTATGCAGCTGTCAGAAAAAATGAGGTCATGACGTTTGCATATAAGTGGATCTACATGGAAAGTATCATGCTAAGTGAAATGAGTCAGAAAGAGAGAGACAGACATAGAAAGATTGCACTCATCTGTGGAATATAGAATAATAGACTATAAGACGAACACCCAAGAATAGTAGAAATAAGTACCAGGAGGTTGTCACCATGGCTTGGAGGCTGTTCTCTCATTCTGGGCAACTCAGAGAAGGGAACAGCAAGTAAAATGTGGTTGTTGGTCATGTGGGGGAAAGATGATGCGGGCCAAATATAGACTAGAGACTGAACGCAATGGCCACTCAACACCTTTATTGCAAACCACAACACCTAACCAGAGAGAGAGAACAAAAGGGAATTCCCTGCCACAGTGGCAGGGTGGGGTGGGGGGAGACGGGACTGGGAAGGGGGGGTGGGATGTTGGGTTTACTGGTGGTGGAGAATGGGCACTGGTGAAGGGATGGGTTATCAAACTTTGTAAGGGAGAAACATGAGCACAAAAATGTATAAATCTGTAACTGTACCCTCACGTTGACTCACTAATTAAAAATAAACTATTAATAAAAAAAAAAAAAAATAATAAAGTGGAATTCTAGGATCTATCTTATAAAAATGACAAACATACACATAATACTACAAGATCTTTCCTGCAAGGCAATCTCTGACATGGAAAGTTGACACCTAAGAACTCTAAACAAATCTAAGCATATTTCTGGGTGAGCTTAATGGAATAAATAAAGCTCACTGGTTTATCTCTATGTCATTTAAGCCTTTGAGATAATAGAGGCATTTGGAATATTAAATTTCTAGGACAACAAAGTAACACCCTTTCATCTCTAACCCTTACGGTGACTCTTACAGAGAGTTAGTATTTTACTTCTCTTTTTGGTCTGCCAATTTTTTTTTTCACATCTTAGAAAGATCTTGACCAACAATGGTCTTAATAGATTTTTCACTTCCATGCTACACAAAATTCTGAGGGCAACCCCTTCCTATTTAGGGGTGCCTCACAGACCTCTGCTGTGAACAGGAGGGCTGAGTGTAATTTGCCCTTCAGGAGAAACAAGCCATGTCCTGAAATCCTTCGCAATGTATGTCTCCATACTCTGCTTCCATTTCTCAGCGATTATGAGTTTTGTGTCATATCTTCTCCCCCATTATTCCTGCAATATTTGCATTTCATGTTCTTATTCTCTTAATGCCTGAGCAATTTGAAACTCGCGTATATAGGCAATTCCCAGCTCTCTCTCCTAAAGCATTGTGATTCCCTTTCAGCTTTTCAGAGGCACGTGTGCTGGGGAAGGAACGAGCCCTCCCTGTCAATCCAATTTGTGATAAGGATTTCCCCAGGTGCACCCATTCCATGGTCCCTATGTTGCTCTGTGCCTGGTTGGCATCCTTTTGGGGAGCATTTGTATTGCTTTTTCATCTCAGAAAAGATACTCTAGTCACAAACCAGTCATCTGCCTGTTAAGCTGTATTTAGAACAAATCACTCTGAAGCAAAACAACAAGGACGACAACAAAAGAGCTACACTTATTTTTTTCTAGACTTTTAACAAAATGTTTGATGTTGTGGAGATTTCCAAACAATTAATGTGAAATTGGGGACTGTTGTTCACATGATTTATTTACCATATATAGAGAACTCAGCTGGAGCGCTGCTCTCAATGATGCTCCCAGTGAAACTTTAGGGAAGAGTTGGAAAATTGGTGTACCCTCCTGCGAGGCAATATGTTTGCAGAGGATAAAAGTGATAGGGAATCATAAGGTTTAAAAACCACCAGGTGCAAGAAAGTCTACTTCAGCCCAGCAAAGGGTAATATTGCTTTTAGAGTCACAAATGGTCAAGTATTTTTTGGTAGTGGGTTTTTGGCCACACCAGTTAGTCCTTGGGCCTCTGCACTCAGGAATCACTTTTGACTGGGCTCGGGGGATAGTACTTGGGGGCTGAGGATAGAACCTGGGTTCAGCTGTGTGCAAGTGTCCTACTTGCTCTACACTTCTCCAGTCCCTACAACTGGTCAAGTATTAAAATAATGACATTTCAAAAAAAATAAGGACATTTCTTGGGGCCCGAGTGATAGCACAGCGGGTAGGGCGTTTGCCTTGCACACGGCCAACCCAGGTTCAATTCCTGGCATCCCATATGGTCCCCCAAGCACTGTCAGGAGTAATTTCTGAGTGCAGAGCCAGGAGTAACCCCTGAACATTGCTGGGTGTGACTCCAAAAGCAAAAAAAAAAGAATAAAATAAAATAAGGACATTTCTCTCAGGTTGAGAAATGAAATGCTCCAGTGTTTTTCAGAGCTATTTATGTCATAGACGAGGGGCCTAGACTGTGCATGTGTGTGCATGAACAAAAGACAGAAAGAATGTTTTTGACAGCAAATGCTTTAAAAAAAATTTAGACTCTAGGGCCAGAGAGATAGGGAAGACATGAAGGCACTTGCCTTGCATGCTGCTGACCCCGTTCTATACCTTGCAAGGCACAAGGTCCCCCGAACACCATAAGCAATGATTTCTGAGCACAAAACCAGGAGTAAGTCCTGAACATGACCCAAAACCTAATGCCCCCAGCCAGGAAACAAGATTCCAAATCCTTGAAAGCCTTATCAATGTTACAAATACAAAATAGAATAGTCACAAAGAAACCATCCCATTTCCTTTTTTTTTCTTTTTTTGGGTCACACCCGGCAATGCAATGCACAGGGGTTACTCCTGGCTCTGCACTCAGGAATTACTCCTGGCGGTGCTCAGGGGACCATATGGGATGCTGGGAATCGAACCCGGGTCGGCCACGTGCAAGGCAAATGCCTTACCCACTGTGCTATCGCTCCAGCCCCACCATCCCATTTCTTAAGCAATTCTTCATATTATGAAATGGTATCAAGGGGGAGAACTACATTTTCATTGTCCAGGACAGGGCAAAAAGAGGCCAGGAATAAAAGAAGAGCAATGGTACCATACACAATAGTAAAAATGAAACAGAGAAGGTGTGAAGTTAGATACTTGATTTATGTGTAGAAAACTAGCGCCAAGAATATTGTTATGGGCCTGGCTCCTAGAGGCAAGATTTGTTAGCAAAAACTGTCTCTAAATATTTATGCTCAGCTAAATAATTGCTAAATAATTCCAGTTCTCAGCTGGAAATCTAGGATCAGGACTAGCCTAAATTAGTAGATTTCTGAGATGGTATATTGGTATTTCATCCAGCAGTAATCTTTGCTCAATGATACTTTTAACTTTTAGTATATAATTAATATTCTTTTATAAAAGGCTTTTCATCGCCCTACATAGGAAGGCTTCCTTTGGAAATATTTCCCTAAAATAAACAAAGCACTTAAAGCAGGCCATTCAATAGCATTTGTTTTAGGATTATTAAAGACAGGCAGAGTTTTGGCTTTCAAACCATGTGTGAACACAGATTCTTTCCTTTGTAGATGGTTGCCTGAGGAATTGAAAGTGAGGTGGTGGTAATATATTTTTTTGTCATCTGGGCTATAACCTTCCTGAAAATCCGCACGTCTTTAACATTCTTTTTGTGACCCAGACTGAGGTTCAGTGAACCTGGGATTAAAAGTAGGACTCCAATCTGCAGGAATTCTGGAAGATAGTATTCTATGTGAACTAAGAGACAAAGAGAAGGCATCATCATGGAATTGTACCAGTAGAAGAAGCCACAGCTATACAATTGCCCCATAGTGTGGGCACAGGGTGGGCTGTCAGCAGAGAAATAAGAGCGGGATTAAAGCATTTTCCTTTCATGCAGAAAACTCAGGTTCTATCTCACATCACATGTTCCCCCTGAGAACAGAGTCGGGTCTAGTCCCAGAGCACTGCTGCTGGTGCCCCCAAACCAAAATTAATTAATAAAATTCCCCCACACTGTTCTTTTCATACATCAAAACCACAGGATTGTTGCAAGATTGTTTTTGCCCCATAAATTAAATATTCTAGGTTTAAAGAAGTACATTGAAATGGAAGCCTGTAGTTGTACTTCTCCTTGGTCTCTCTTTTAGATGCATATGAATTTTTTAAAAATAACATGAAGACCTAGAGTCCAAAGTAAATTCTGACCTCAGAAAGTTGTGTGATAACTGACTGCCCCCTTCACCTTATTGAGCGTTGGCTTCGCATCTGTGAAGGGGAAGATGAATTGTGAGTCTCATGGGCCTTTTGCATTAGTTCTACCCTTCAATGATTCATTTCTGATTCTTCAAAATCACACTGAAGAAAAGAAAGACAGAGAGGAAGAAACTGAAGAAAGAAGCTGAAGTGGACACTGGGAGAAATGGGACTAAAACCCATGTGAATGCTTTATTTTACAGTGTACATCGGAAACTATGCCTGTGATTTAAATTTCCCTCCCCGTGAGAAACCACAACACAATGTTTTAGTAGAGGATGAGCTCCAGGGCCTCCTGATGTTTCAGGAACCCTCTTCCCCCTTACCTGCTCACTGTCTGGGTGAGTTCTTCAAGCTCTCTGCTGTTTCTTCATCTGTGGAAATGGAGAAGGTAACTGAGTTTCAACTCAAAGAGTTATTAGAAGATTCAGTGGCACATGGATGCAGCATATTGCTGCGACAATTAGTGTGTGCAATTAATGTGTGATTCTAGCATTCTGAGCTATAGGGAAACAAAAGACATTTTGGGGAATATAAAGTAAGAAATAATTTAGCAAGAGAAAATTCATGCATATGGTTTTCTGGGCTGTTCTGGCTCTTTAGAACACCCAGAAATGGTGAGGTTTCCCACCCCCGCCCCTCTCTCAAGCAGACAAGAGATTCAGAGTTGGAAGTTTATGATCTGAAAATAGATCTACTTTGTCCACAAATGCAGAAGTAATACCATATGCATTTTGAAAGTCCTGGACCTGTTTAATTCAATTAAATTTAATTATTTGAATACCTGGATCCTTTCCTTATTGAGATAACGCTGTCATCTTTTCTTCTCAGAGCTCAAGGTGCTGAGAAATAGACCCATTCACTCTCTTCCATCTTCCAGTTGTGGCTTCAAGAATTTTTGTTTGCTTGTTTTAATTGGGAAACCACAAGAAGACTTTATGAGACTCTAAAATAGTTGTCAGGTTTTCATGCCATAAGATTGAAGGGTATTTCTTGCCTTCCACTCTAGAGAAAAATATGTACTTGATAAAACGATTTTATTTTATTTTATTTTATTTTATTGAATCACCGTGAGATAGTTACAAGTTTTCATGTTTGGGTTACAATCTCACAATGATCAAACACCCCTTCCTCCACCAGTGCACATTCCCCACTACCGATATCCTGGGTATACCCCCCCTTTCCACCCTCCCCCTGCCTCCATGGCAGATAATATTCCCCATAATCTCTCTCTACTTTTGGGCATTATGGCTTGCAACACAGACACTGAGAGGTCATCATATTTGTTCCATTGTCTACTTTCGGCATGCATTGCCCATCCCAACTGGTTCCTCCAGCCATCATTTTCTTAGTGATCCCTTCTCTATTCCATCTGCCTTCTCCCCTCTGCTCATGAAGCAGTCTTCCAGCTATGGGGCAATCCTCCTGGCCCTTGTATCTACTGCCCTAGGATGTCAGCCTCATGTGATGTTATTCTATATGCCACAAATGAGTGCAGTACTTCTATGTCTGTCCCTCTCTTTCTGACTCATTTCACTTAGCATGATACTCCCCATGTCTATCCATTTATAAGCAAATTTTATGACTTCGTCTCTCCTAACAGCTGCATAGTATTCCATTGTGTAGATGTACCAAAGTATCTTTAACCAGTCATCTGTTTTAGGGCACTTGGGTTGTTTCCAGATTTTGGCTATTGTGAACAATACTGCAATGAATATATAGGTACACATGTCATTTCTAATGTGCTTTTATGCATCCTCGGGTTATATTCCAGAAGTGGTATTGCAGGGTCATATGGAAGCTCAATTTCTGGTTTTTGGAGTACTGTCCATATTGTTTTCCAGAAAGGCTGAACCAGTCGACATTCCCACCAACAGTGAAAGACTGTCCCCTTTTCCCCACATCCACACCAGCACTGGTTGCTTTTGTTCTTTTGAATGTGTGCCAGTCTCTGTGGTGTGAGATGATATCTCATTGTTTTGATTTGCATCTCCCTGATGACTAGCAATGTGGAGCATTTTTTCATGTGCCTTTTGGCCATCTGTATTTCTTTTTTGAGGAAATTTCTGTTTATTTCTTCTCCCCATTTTTCGATGGGGTTGGAGGTTTTTTTCTCATACAATTCTACTAGTGTCTTGTGTATCCTGGATATTAATCCCTTATCAGATGGATATTGGGTAACTATTCTTTCCCATTCTGTGGGTTCTTTCTGTATTTTGGTCACTGTTTCTTTTGAAGTGCAGAAGCTTCTTAGTTTGATGTAGTCCCATTTGTCTATGTTTGCTTCCCATTGAATGGTCAGTGCTGTTTCATCCTTAAAGATGCTTTTAGCATCAATGTCATGGAGAGTTCTGTCTACATTTTCTTCTGTGAACCTTATAGATTCATGTCTTATATTGAGGTCTTTAATTCACTTGATCTGACTTTTGTGCCTGGCATTAGACAGAGGTCAGAGTTCAAACGATTTTAATGACACTAATATTAATACCTTGGTAGACTACTTTATCTGCAAGTAATAACTTTAGAGAGTTTTTTGATATTTTTTGCCACATCATACCGTCTTAATAGAATAATAAGTTTGTAGCAGTGCACTGTAGCACTGTCATCCCATTGTTTATCGATTTGTTCAAGCGGGCACCAATAACGTCTCCATTTTGAGGCTACTGTTTTTGGCATATCGAATATGACACAGGTAGCTTGCCAGGTTCTGCCGTGCAGATGGGATATTCTCAGTAGCTTGCCGGGCTCTCCGAGATGAATGGAGGAATGGAACCCTGGTCGGCCGCATGCAAGGCAAATACCCTACCCGATGTGCTATCGCTCCAGTCCAATAAGTTTGTAATTAACAAGAAATATACAGTAGCTCAACTTTTCTTTGCATTCATAACATGATCACCAGTAGAATATTTGCTGTTTTGTAGCTTTTGTAGGACAACCAATATTTTGGTGAATGGAAAAGTCTTAAGCATAGAATTGTAGTGTAAACAAATGAGAAACATTAAAAGTATGCTAAATATTATATCCAGTTGATTATGTAAATTTAAACAGTGTAGGGAAAGGATTGCTTATTAAATTAGTCTGTTTTTAGTTCACTCTGGCATTGTTTACACTATAGCCAGATATTTCATAAATAGTCTCCTTTTTACAACCTGGAGTTTTGGAAAAGGCCAGATAAATAATAAACTGATATATGAAATTGAGGGTGGGGGAGAGTGATGGAGACAACTTATTTTATTATTATTTCCTTTGTTTAGGTCAGGTCTTTGTGAGTTTCAGACAATGGAGAGAGTTAAAAGATGAGCAAGAGGGGCTGGAGTGATAGTACAGCAGATAGGATGTTTGCCTTATACACGGCTGACCCGGGTTCTATTCCCAGAATCCCCTATGGTTCCCTGAGCACCACCAAAAGTAATTCCTCAGTGCAAAGCCAGAAGTAAGCCTTGTGCACTTCCAAGTATAACCCAAAAGAGTAAAAAAAAAAAATGAGAGAGACCGATAAGAGGAATCAGATGAACTGCTTATTTTAATAGGAGCACTTGTTTCAATCTGTGAATTAGCTGCTGTTTAGCTCCATTCTCTTAGTGAGCTTTATGGAAGCAAAAGCCTAAGGTTTTCTACAAATTAAATACATTCCACCCACATTCAATGATTTTAATAGGTATAAGTTTAAGATAAAAGAGTTTAGAAATACCTTCAGAAATCTTGATTATAGTGACAGAATGGCCTGGGATACATTTGAGAATGATGCATCAAAATCTAAATTATAATCTAGGAAAGAGAGATCTAATTGATCTTTACCTTTCACTTGCAAATGTACTATATCTGGCCAAGACTATATCACTGTGTAATTGTCATGCTGTTGTTCATCGATTTACTTGAGTGGGCACCAGTAACGTCTCTATTACACTCAGCCCTGAGATTTTAGCAGCCTCTCCTTACTCATCTTTCCCAATGATTGGAGGCTCTTTCAGGGTCAGGGGAATGAGACCTATCGTTACTGTTTTTGGCATATTGAATACGCCACCAGTAGCTTGCCAGGTTCTGCCATGCGGGCAGGATACACTTGGTAGCTTGTCGGGCTCTCCAAGAGGGATGTATATAACTGTAAATGTATTTGGGATGTGAATACACCAAGGGGAGCTTTACAGTCTCCCACGTGGGCAATAGACTCTCAGTAGCTTGTCAGGTTATCCAAGAAAGAGAACTAGGCTATTAGATGTCGTGCGGCGCATTGCGGCTGTGTGCTTCCAGGATCTTGGTTTTATAGTCTCTGGATGTTGGCCATTGATGGGATTACACAGCGCTAGGGGCAGTCTCTGGGTGTGACTGCCTAGTTACTGGAAAATGGGGATCTGGGGTGGAAAAGGCCCAGTCCCGATCTGAGCAGTCTTGGAGATCTTGGCCCCGGGTTCCGCACACCTGGATTCTTCCACTGGCTCCCCCATGAGTGAGGCTCATCCAAATGTGTGGGGAGTGGCCCTCAGCCTGGCTTTGGATGGGTTCCAGAGGTCCTCAACTGTCGAGGCTCTGCTGGGGGCTGGGGAGGAAACCACAACCAAGACTATATCACAAAGAATAGCTAAAGGAAATAATTTGTTAATTCTGTTTCTTAGAAGTCAAGAAGACTCCCATTAGACTCTTAAAAAAATTCATCTTCCAAACATGTAAATTATAATTTTGAAAACTTCTTAATCTACTAGAATATAATAATATTAAATAAACACATTCCATGTATTGATTTCCTCAGATCTGCCATTGTCATTTACTTATTTGCTTTTACTTAAAGGTTCTACTACACAACATCCTTAAGCTCTCACTCCTTCTTCTTTTGTCTCTAAGGACTGAGATGTATCTGCTTTTCCAATGTCCTAACTTTAATCCTGTCTGTAAGGATCCTATGCTGAATCTTTTACTCCGTTGTTTAATTCATTCCCAATTGCATACAGTATAGCTTATTTCCTTCATACTAATAGAGGGTCTTCATATGGCTCAATTTTGATCTTCTATCATCCTCTACTTGTCCTTTCATCACTGCTAACACTATTGAACAAGTGCTTCACAGCATCTGCTATGGATGCCTCACTTTGTAGTCAAACTCCTACACACTCGAATTCTGGGACCTACTCTGTTACCACAGTGTTGAAGGTCACCAGTTATATTTTCATGATCAAACCCAGAGCCTTCTCTTCGAGTGGCTTCCCCTTCATTTTCCTCCACAATGTAAATCTGTGTCACTCTTCCCAATCTTGAAACTTCTAATTCCTTGACATTCATGATATCGTGCCCCTCTTATTCTTCAGTCTCTGATTGCAATCTCTGATTGCTGCTTTTATGTTTACTTTGCTTGTTTTTCATAATTACTTCATATGTACATACGCTTTGTATATATTATCCAGGGCCTTAATGGGCTAAGAAGGTGGCAACTGCCATCTTACAGATGAGGAGGCAGAGGCTGAGAATTTAAGTAACTTGCTCAAAGTCATATAACAAATAAAGTCAGAATTTGACCTTGAGGTTCATATTTCAAGCTATGTATGTCTGATAAGGTTTTTGTCTTATAATCTCAGAGCACTCTAAAATTGTTCCTTCACAGAACCCATGGTGAGTAAAAAAGAAAACCACTCTTCTACTCTATTTTGTCTTGTATATCTTATATGTGTGGCTTCATTTTTTAAAAAATTTGCAAAGTTGTCAAGAAACAAACATTGTTATTAGAAACCTTAATCTATAAACATACTTAATCTATAAGTCTATTTGGATGTTTTCTTCTTTACCTAGTGCAAGAGAAGTGCAATATTTTGCATGCATGTTCTATGTCCCTCTTTCTTCCCTTATTTCTCTGGTGGTACCAGACATTGAACCCAGGATTTCACATACGTAAAGCAAGTACACTACCATTGAGTCTCATCTGATTCATATGTTTCTTTCTTTTTTATGGGGAGAGATCTCCCAAGAAGTATTAGGGGCTGCCAAGGCTTTTCCTGGTAGTGCTCGGGAGGTGAAATAGTACAAGGGATCAAATCAAGGACTCTGGTGTATGCCAGGTCTATGTTCCAGTCTCTTTGAGCTATCTGACCAGTACTTTATGTTGCTTTCATAAGGTCTTCTCTTTTTTCTTGTTCCATAATTTCTTACCTTGCTATTGCATCTTTTTTTATAAGCCTTCACTATCACTCTTTCCCATTCAAAAAAAGTTCCTCTAATTACCACATGCCATTATAGATTCTGCCTTTTACTGAACTTTAATTGTCTGTATTTCTGCACCTTTATGTTTCAACCTATTCTGCTCTGATATGTCTTCACTATTCTTGACAAGAATTCTTGTAAGTTTTCTTGTAAATAGCTTAGTAAAATGTCTTTCCTGCTCAGTTCTTTTTCTATATATGCTTCCATGCCACTACACTCTCCTATTCCTCTTCCTAACTTCCTACCTGTTCCTTAGCCACTTCTGTTTTTTCTCCCCCTCTCTCCCACTATAAATTGTTGGTATCCCAAGACCTGACCTTTAGTTCTCTTTTATTTCCTTTCTACCTCTTTTCATCATCGATAACTTCTTCCAGTTTTACGGATTTAAATACCATTTACCTGGTAGTCTTTTCAAGTTAATATATTTGACCTATGTTTTTTCACAAGCTGCACATTGTTCTACCAAGATATCTTTTGCTTAACATCCTGATTCAGATGTTAAGTGGTATTCTAAATGTCACACAGTCAAGGCCAGAGAGATAACCCAAAGTTAATATTCTTGCCTTGTACATGGTTGACCCTGGTTTGATCCTCAGCACTGCAGATGATCCTTTAAGCCCTCTAGGAGTTATCTTTGAGCACAGAGATAAGAATAACTCCTGAGCACAGCCAAGTGTGACACCCCAAACAATATAAGCAATATATATGTACAAATGTATATATATATATATATATATATATGTGCCACATAGTCAAATAAGAAACTATTAATTCATGTTAGCCTTTCCCTTTAGTAATCTTCCCAGATCAGGTACAAGAAACTACTATCTACTCATTATCTGCTCAATTAGAAATTCAGCAATCAGCCTTGATGCTTTCGATTTTGTTACTCCCATCTAATCCAAATGGCATGTCCAATGCATTCTTCCTTAAATTATCTTTCAATTCAATCCTGATTTCCGAGTGCATTCCCACAATTACACCCATTTATTTACCTTACTCACTTACCTTTGAAAAGGCATCTCAGTTACCATCCTTGTCCCATTTGGCTAGTTTTTCATAAAGAAAATTAATTGTTAAATGTCAGTCAAACATAAAATTTTCTTTAAATCCTTTTAGTGATTTCTCATGGAATTTGGCATAAGATTCTCCTCTTTGCCATAGCTTCCTACACTTCTTGATCTTATTCATCATATTTATTGCCTCTCGCTATCAAAGTACCTTGAGCCCCCTTCTCCTCATGCCCATCTAGTTATTTCTCACCGCAGGGTCTTTGAATACGAACATGCCTCTGCTTTGATAGTTTTCAGAGTTAAAGTCTTTCTTTACCTTTCACTTAAAATTCCCTCTTGCAGTCTATAATGAGTCACTATGACACGACCCCATTTATTTCCTTCAGCATTTTAATCTCGGTCTTAAAATGGCTTATTTATTTATTATTGTCTGTCTCTACCCTCTAGAGTAACACTATCTGAAATCTTTTTTCTTCCTGTGCTAAAAAATTCCTTCTGTGTTATACAATTTGATAACCATTAGCCACCAGTGCCTGTTGGTCACTTAAAGTCTGATGAGTTGGGGGCCAGAAAGAATGCAGCAAGTCAGGCCCTTGCCTTGCATGAGACCCAGAGGAGTTCCATTCCTGACATCCCATAGGGCTCCCCAAGCACTGCCAAGAATCATTCTTGAATGCAGAGCCAAGAGTAACCACTGAGCATTGCTGAGTGTGCCGACACCCCCTTAAATTTAAAAAAAATATAAGGCAGTTGGAGTCTGAGGAACTACAGTTTTTGTTTGTTTGGGACCACACCTTGTGATGCTCAAGGTCTACTCCTGGCTCTGCCTTCAGGGATCTGTTCTGGCGGTTCTCTGGGACTGTAATGGGGAGCTGTAGGTCAAACCCGAGTCAGCGACAAGGAAGGCAAGTGCCTTACCCTCTGTACTATCTCTCAGCCCTGAAACCACATTTTACAGCTTGATTTAAATTTGACTGTGAATTGCGGTGTTTGGCTAGATGCTATCGTAACGAACAGAACATCTTTCAAACACATGCTCCACGTAGTCAGGGATCTTTATCTAATTTTTCAATGCTATATCTCCCTGTGATTACAAAAGTGTCTGAAGCATTGATGATTCTCAGTAATATTAAGTAAGAAATAAATGAATGAGTGACTCTTGTTAGGATAAGTTTCTGGAAGAAAAAAAAAAGCATTACTCCTAATTGTGGCATGTTTTGCAAGTAAAAATACTATTCTTCCCAACATGTGTTTGGATAGATGGCTTTCCTGATATTTTTAATTAGGATTCTAAGAGAGGAACCCAATATTGTATATTAAATTTTTGACCATGTTGAAAGCATGCTTGATTCTTTTGCTATGTTTTGTTAACCAGCAATACAATTATGCTATCCGTGGAGTTATCATACGTAATTAATGAATTAATCAATTTACTTAATTCACGGGGAGAAAGATATTCTGTTTTTGAGTGTTGTCTACTAATTATGCAGTAAATCAAGGCTTTGAAGAGTTTCAACAACCATTCATTTTTTATGAATTAATCTTTCTTTGGCTTTCTTCTCTAGGGGTGAGCAAATAATACAAACATAGTCCCAAGGATACATGAGGTCTGAATGCTAAAAGCATGCAGGAGATGTAGCTGAATATAAAAAATAAATGGAATTAATTTTCAAGCAGTGTATTCTGTCATTGGGCACAGACAGGGTCAACCTGTGTTAAGAGCAGGCAAGACTCTGTAGTTCAAGGACAGCTAAGTATGAAGACCTTGCTTTCTTGGACAAAGATGCTAAATTAAACATAAAATCTGCAAAAAGACAAATAAGAATAGAGAGACAAAAATAATTACAATCCATAATATATAGATAAAGGACAGTCTTGCCCATTTTGATATTCATGCAAAAGAACTACTACTATTGATATTATTTTTAATTTCAATGTTGCTGTTTTGGGAGAACCTACTATGTGGCAGGACCTCTACTAAATACTCAATTTATGTGGCTCTATTCTATTTAATCATCAGATCAATTCTATCTGACTAATGCTAAGTTTTTCATTTTATAGGTGATGAAACAAATTTGATTTAGGTTCATAATAGTTTGTGAATGGTGAAACTGGTCTGGCCCCAACAAATAAATATGACTCCAAAGATTTAGTTCTTAAAAGAAAGAAATATGCGAATATAGCATTCTTTAATGATATTCAAATATAGATATATGGGAGCTTCTACTTGTTCAGAATATGCTCTAGTTTTTGTCACTCTTTTGTGAATTTATTTCTCCTTTCCTCACCCAAATGTCAGTTGATATTCACTTGTTCATTTTCTTCATTGTTTTAAAGAAGAAAAAGCACATTTTCAACTAATCCCTTTTGTAATAGTCCTAACATACTCAAAAATTTACAGAAGGAATTTTGGTGATTTCTAGCAATATCAGTTACAAATTCATATTAAAACTTTGGTCACAAACTTTTGGGTATATTCAATAGTTTATCAGAACTATCATGAGGTAGAATTGAGTTAATATTCCTTAAATTTTTTCTTTTAAACTGTGAATCTCTAGAGTGAAGCTTCAGCATGAATAAGTGATTCCAAAAATTTGAAAAACAAGTGGCTTTCTATTTTAAGGAAGTAACATTGCTTTGAACATTGTTATAAAGTTTCAGGTGTGCATCTTTGACAATTAGCATGTGTCTTTACTACTTTAAGTTTAATAAGATCCATTTCTAACTCCCACCATACATTTGACCTGACATATCCATTGTTCTATCCATTTTCCTTCTGATAATCACTAATTGGCCTTATAATATAAAAGTTTATTTTTTATTTGTTTTCTTTCACTATGTACACCAAATTTTACCTTATTATTATACGATATACCACCTGTAAGTGAAACTCTAACAGTTATTCAGGCATATTTTGATGATTTATCAAATAAGAGAAACTTATTTATCAAATCAAGAGAAACTTTAAGGTTATTACCTATTAACTTTAATCCTTGCAAGCTCATGTTTAATAAAACACATCCAGAAATATCTGTAGGTCAGTATAGCCTCAAAACTTTTGATCACTCACCAGCTCAATGTCTTAATAGTTGCCTTATAACTACTTGGCATCTGGTCTTGGCCACTATGAGATCATGCCTAAGGTCAGAGGAAGTTTCTATGGTAGTCCTTTTCATACATGATGCCATCCTTGAGAGAAGAGCCAAGAGAGTTCTTTCTATACTTCTCTTCTTAAAGTCTTCATGGAGGAAAGAATCTCCTGGGCTCTCAAAAATGGCCGTAGTAAGAGTAAGCAGACAGAGTTCCTCATCAAAACACCAGCATGTCTTTTTGATTTTTAAATTCGTTCTTTCCATTTGCAGTTTTTTAACTTGAACATGCATCAGCATCTCCTGGATAGCTGGTAAAAACACTCTTTGTTATACCCACACCTGGGTTTCTGATTCTGCAGTCAGGGGTTGGGGCAGAACCTCAGCGTCTGCATTTCTAAAAGGTTTCCAAGCGATGCTGATGTGGCTGGTCTGGGATCCCTGCATTGAGAACATTCCACCATAGCAGTTCTGCCTTTTCACTATAATTGACTGAAGAAAGCATTCAGTATCCGTATTAACTAAGCAAGAATGTAACCAGAACCACTGTCAGCTAATTGAGCTCATAAATTGAGGATAAGCATTCCAAAGGCATATTCTCGGCAATGAACCTATGTTTTTCTGGTCAAAAATCTTCAAATTCTATCCAAATAAATAAATCACAATTTTTTATGATATATGTTAGCCATCCAGTACAATTCCTTTCTTTGTTCTGATTGACTCTATTTCTGATCTCCTTCTAGGCTGGGACACTGGTGGGTAACAACTGCAATGTGGAATGGGGGTAGAAAGGAAATAACTGTTACCCGTTTCCTCCAACAAGGAACTCTGCTTCCTTGGACAATGGAGGAAGTAAGGAATGTTGTATGGGAGTTTCTCAGAAGGTATTGGTGTGTTTGAGGTATTGAAAGCTTTGAATTCTCTCCAGAGATTACCGTGTCTATTGTCAAAAGTGAGACCACAATCTAACCTTGACATCAAAGTCTTTATGAGACTATGAATTCAACTGTCATAATCATTCAGCAACTTTGTGACTCTCACTCTGAACTGTTTTGTAGTGATCTTGGCACTTATCTAAAGGAGGCAAGAGCTTCAACACGGTCAGGACAGACATAATTTCATTTGGTGCCATGAGGCCAGAATTTATATTTCAATGTGCAATCCTCTCACCTTTGAGACCGCTCAGGCCAACTTCATGCTAATACCAGAATCAATTCCTCATGCCTTTGAGATTGTTCTACAGAAAGAAAAGATATACCCTACGGGTTTTTCTCCAGTGCATATATGTTGTCCTATATTCAGTGGCAATAGTTTAGTTATTTCAACGACTCAGTGTCTTGCCTAAATACTAATTCCAAATATTTTTCTGATTAAATTAGCTATCTCCTATTCCACATTCCACTTTTTGAATGGCATCTTTGGTTGCAAAAAACAAAAAGACACATGACTTTACTAAAGGCATCACAGAGAGCATAATAGAGTAAGGAAAAGCTCAAACTCAGACTCAGAAACTACTAGAAATAGATCGATTCTAAGTAGCAGGAATGAACAGGCAATCTTCGTAGAGGCACATGGTCAGAAGTTAAAACCATTTTGGGTGTCTGAGGAATTTTTCTCAATATTCACAATCTAGGGGGATTGAGTGAAATACCTCCTTAATCGTGTGCCCATTTCTTTGACACAGGACATTATGTCACTTTCATTAAACTCTCACTAATGTTGTATTTAGTAAAGGAGGAGATATTTCTCAATGTGAAGTGGAAAGGCTCTACATATAAAAAAAGAGGAAAGATGTTGAGCAAACCAAAGCATGCAATATCCATCCTGATCACTAAATACATAAAACAACTCCCCATTAGATTTTGTAAGTTGCAAGAACTTCACATGAGGCTTCTTTATTTCGCTAAAACCTTGAGTTTTGGGGGAGCCTAGCTTCTGGGTTATTTTTGCTCTTATTTTGACTACTGTGAGCTCAAAATAATATGTACCTTCTTAATAAATCACATCTTTTCAGGGACAGCGAAATGAAGAAGGACATAAGTGGGTTGTGAGTGTAAGAGTGTAAATCTCCCTTTAAACTTAAACCATATGAATTTACAGAGCAGCTGGAAATAGGTCTGAAAGGCATGAATAGCCTTGACTAAAGAGAAACAGACACTGAGCTAAGCAGACAAACAGGCAGAACACCAATGGGATGATAGAGATGTACAATAAATACAATCAAAAAGACTCAATCAAATGTAGAATGCAGCACATCAGGGGTAAAACCTTCACCTATTATTAATTATGACAGTAATTTCTATCTCATAACACTTCACCTAGCAACTGTAACCAAGAACATCTGCATTTTAAACCGAGGGTGCCTCCGATGCTAAAGGGAAGCAGGATATAAGCACACCTTCCAGGAGCCAGCCAAGAAAATGGTTGTGCAATATCTAAGCTTTCCTGCAAACCATCACTTGTCTTCTTTAATGGCAGGGAAATGTGCTTTCTGTCTTATACAATGGGATCTAATTCTAAATAGTTTAGGCAAGAAAATATGCCTCATTTTTAGTTACATAGGCTATGCTTTCTATTTCAACAAATACCATTAAAAAACAATATTCTGTTTCCATAAGTACTATTCAACCAAAGTATAAACAATTATAAATATCTTTCATGGAAAAATAAGCAGACAAAAAATGACAAGGCCAGAAGTTCTTTGATAAGCAGAAATTTCTTTACAATGAAACCTCTTATGATTTTCTCATGTGTGTTCAATCAAATTTCCCCTCTCTCAGAGTCCCCTCATGTCTATTCTCATGAATCGGTAGAAATCCTTGCCCTTGCTCTCCAAGTCCCTAACCCCATACGTACATTTGTCTGCTCCACATACACTGGTTAAGGTCTTGTTCTTGATTTGATTTTTGTCTTAATCACATGAGATATACAGTTACAAAGTTGTTCATGATTGACTTTCAGTCACATAATGTTCCAACACCCATCCCTTCACCAGTATACATTTCCCACCACCAATATCCGGTTTCCCTTGGCTTAGTCATATAAGAATTCTGAACAGTAGAGGTGATTTTCCACAACAACCCATCAGTTGGTGCACAGTTTGACTATGTCAGAGTTTCCCAAACTTATTTGGCCCACAACCCCCTTTTCAGAAAGGAGTGGGGGGAAGCACACAGTGCCCAGTTCCATTCCTCCACCCCACCCCACGCCACCTCCGAGAAATTTGTCTTCTTCAGTGAATGAAAAAGTGGCCTTCACAGCTACAGTTGAAGTGGATTTTGCCCTTCATGGGCCATTCCACAATATCCTCCAGAGGTCAGGATCTCCCACTTTGGAAAACAATTATTACCACATAACTAAGGATAAGACTTTTTATTTATTTGAGTGTTTTATGAACTAAACACCTTCGAAACATTTTATGTTTATCACCCCCAAGTGTTCCTTTACTCTAAGTATATCTGGTAGTACAGGCAGTGGACATCTGTTGTTTTGGTGTTTTCCGATTAGTTCCATATCCTAAAATGTATACAAACACTTGCTTCCTCTAGGCTCCTTTGCTGCTAGGGGTGATAATGTGTCATAAATTCAACCTAACTGATCCATCACAAGATTGCTCTCATCTCTGTATATTTGAGAAGAAAACCAAAGAATTGGCACAAAGTCCAGATTCACCCTTGTAAGACTTTATTCAGATCTGAGATAAAAAGAATCTTCATTTCGGAGGGTAGGGGGGTGGTATACATTTTCCTGGCATGAATTAAGCAGAAATGGGTGGAAGTGGAGAATTCAGAAGAGCTCCTATCCCTTTTGACTAGAAGGCAATTAAAGTGGAATCTTCTTCATCGGTTCTATTCTTTCTCAAGGTCAACAACATGGTTCATTGTTTCTGAAACTTTAGAACTGAGCCTGTTATGTCATTGCTCATGTTGATCCCATGAGCTTCCTAATTTCCCTTAAAAGTTTAATTTCATTTTAAACCATCCCAAATAAATTCTATTATTTGTATATAAGAAATCTGAACAATGTAGCAGTAATAATATCCTTAATCATGAAATAAAATAGGAGGACAAGGAGATTAAGTAATTCTCCAAGCCACCCAAAGAGTTTTGGAGCTAACTTTGAAATTTGAACGTGTGGGGTGGCAGGAGCGGTCATACTTCATATCTTTAACTGTCCTCCTCCATCTACCCTTCCACTATATATTAAGTTTTGATTTGTTAACAAGCATGTTAACAGGACATGATTGCGACTGGACCTTTTTATTCAAGACTTTTAAAATTATAATAACTGCTATGAGAGAAATAAAAAAGTCAGAATAAGGGCATCTTTATGAGTCTAAAGAGTTTCTTTGAGAACTCAGGGAAGAACTGATCAGTGGAGGGCTAAAAGAAGAATAAATGAGCAAAGCCAAGTTATACAGGTTAAACTTTCTTTCATTGAACTTTCCATTTGAAGACTATTCATTCTGGTCAAGATTCTTGAAAACCAGAGTCTGACAATTAGAGATTATCATAGTAAATAACATTGGCACTCCAAAAACTACATCTTTATGAAAGAAATATAGGTATATGCCGCGCCAGTCTTCACCGGGACACCTCAGAGGGGGACGGGTTGAGTCTCCCTTCCCGCCCCAAGCAGAACTCCGACAGCTGTAAAACCTCCAGAACCCAACCGCCCCTATGCTCAAGGCCACTCTCCACATGCTCAGATGAACCTCATCCAGGAGGGGACGAGCCTTACTCAAGAGGGGATGAGCCTCACTCAAGAGGGGACTGGCAGAAAAACCCAGGTATGCGGGAACCCGTGACTGAGATTTCCAAGCCCACTTGAATCCGTACTGGGTCTCCTCCTCCCAGCTCCCCAGTTTTCCAGTAGCTTGGCATAAACTGCCCCCAGAGCCCTAATAAATCTCATTAACAGTAAAGACCCAGAGATTATAAAGTAAAGCTCCCAGAAGAGAGTGCCTCACAGCACACGGTCGAGAAGGCCACTGGACTTCTTACACTCGATCTCACTTACTCTTCAAAAGTAGTACACATTTGTTTGGTTTTAACGTACTTGCTTGCATTCTCTTATATTCGGCTTAAATGCCTCCAAAATGAAATACAACAACCTTCACACACTTCCCTCTTAGTGTGGTGGGAAGGTGCTTGGGGGTGGGATTGGTGTTTGAATACTATGTAATGAACTATTGTGAACTACTTTTATGAAAATCACAGTATCACTGTCATCCTGCTGTTCATCGATTTGCTCGAGCAGGCACCAGTAACATCTCCATTGTGAGACTTGTTACTGTTTTTGGCATATCGAATATGCCACAGGGAGCTTGCTAGGTGCTGCATGTGTACTAAAACTATAACTAAAACTGTAAATCTACATTACATATAAATTTTAGGTTATTCATATTTTAAAATGAATTATTCACTAAAGAAGTCAATTATCATATGGATTCAGAAAAATAGAACCAAATTGACTTCTGGTCAAAAGAAGTGGAAATGCAAATTTAGGTTCAAGTAATTTAAATTATCAGCCATATTTGAAATTCAGTGGAAGGATTCTACAACAAATTATTTTGGGGGTCCCAAAGAGAGAGTACAGTGGACACGGAACTTCCCTTGCACACTGCTGACCCACTTTCAACCCATGGCACTTCACATAGTCTCCCAAGCTCTACCTGGTGTGACCCCTGAGCACAGGGCCGGAATAAGCTCTGAGGACCACTACGTGTAGTCAAAGATCAAAAAAACATACTTTCTGTGGAGGAAATTAAATATATATATATATATAGGTCTATGGCTTAGGGTGTTTGGTTTAGGTCAACTAAACTTTAAAAATATTATGTAGTCTACTTTGTTTTCAATTTTCTAATCCTATCATCTCCACTCACAACCACCCTCACTGAAGTGGCAGTGTCCATTATGAGAACAGACACTCATATTTTTCAGTATCATGAGGGACTCTTCTGGCGCATGTCATAAATGACCTCCAAATCACCTCTAATTCTTGTTTCTACACAAAGATCTAATCAGTATCAGTAAAATATGTCTGACAATGTCCAGGGTCTTCTGAAGAGGAAAAATGACTTGCTTTTTAAAAAAGCTATTTGGGGGCAGAGAGAGATTACATCCTGGAAATTCCCATCATCCCATATAATCGCTGGATGCCTACCTGAGCACACAGCCTTGAGTAAGCTGAATACTGCTGGATATGCCTCCTCAAATTTTTTTTTAAAGAGCTGTTTTTGCTTGTATTCTCAGAAAATCACTTGGTTTTGAGAACCTTGGATTGCCCTTCCTTATTTACATATTTACGATATCCATAAGTGTCTCTTTTAAGACCTGAAGTTCCTGTTATTTACTTAAACACTACTTGCATTATTAAGTATAAATTTCCATAATTTTAAAATTTTAATTACTTCTCAATGGAGATTACAAACTACATAAAGTGCCTGAAAAAAATATGGCTCAGGTTGGTGGAAATGGGTTTTCATTTTCTCTCAGAGCCGTGGGTTTAAAATTTTAAACAGAAAAATGACCCAAACTGATGACAACTTGACTATTATAGCCATCAGCACATAGAGGAAAGTTTTTATGAGCAAAGAATGGAAAGATAATGGAAGAGCAGAAGGGGCAGGGGAGATAACATAGAGATATTAGCAATAGCATCGAGATAGCATCAGATATTACCAACATCAGAAAGTTGCTCTTGTCTCCAGCTATTTTGGAAAACAAATAAAAGAGTTGGCACAACCTGAGTACAGTGCCAGGGCCTCCCCTCCATAAAGCTGGGCCAAACAAAAAGCAAAGGGAGATTGGCATTGTTGTGTTACTCTTTCCACAACCAATTTCTGCCAGGACCTCCCATTGGCAACAAGAAAACCTGCAAAGTATATGGTTCGGTTCTTTATAAGCCTTTGGAAAGCTGAAGAAAGTTGGGGGAATGAAGGAAGAACGCAGTGGGTGGCTATCACAGCAGCTAAAGAACAGTTTGATCTTAGCACTGATCATGTCTGAAACAGCTTCCACTCATTTTGTTTTTGCCTATATTAGTGGGTCTTTCACTTGGCAACTGCTCTCAATGGAGGGGCTCTCATTGCACAAAAAAGCTGATAATAGATGCAAAGCATTTTCTTATGTCATTCGATTATAGTTATTTTTTTAAATATTAGTTTATTTGCCTTGCCTTATGATGAGCTGCTTGTTTTTCTTTCTTCTATATATAGAACCCAAGACAGTATCAGTGCTAATGAAGTCTTATAATAACAATTATTATTAGCATGCTCTTATTCCATAAACTGGCAAGTTTCCGGTATGCCTTCAACTCCATTCCCATTATTATAATCATGTAATGTCTAGCAATAACATCACATTAAAATTTCAAAGAATTTTTCTCTGTTCCCTGACAAAATAAAATCTTTACTTGTTTACAGATTACAATTCCTATTTTCAGTCATAAAATGGAGCAGATATAAGGAATTTCCTGATTGATAATGCTGAAGGTAACAAAAAGTCAGTGAGACAAATTGTATTTCATGCAAGTTCTGAGTGATCGCTGACCAAGATATTCCAGAGGCAAAAGGGGAGAATGTGAGGACTGAGTGGAGAGACAGAAAGAGAGAGAGGGAGAGTGAAGGAGAGAGAGAGAGAGAGAGAGAGAGAGAGAGAGAGAGAGACATAACAGGTGATAGGAAGCTGGTGGTCATGGAGGAAGAATGGAGGAAGAAAATGACATATTATTCAACAAATATTGGGCAAGCACCTACCACATGCTTAAGTGCTGCTTCAGCTACTGGTTATAGAGGGAAAATCAGACATACACAATTCTTCAGATGTCCTATTCTAGTGGGGGTAGGGGGACAGGTTGTAAAAAATAATGGACGATTATTTCAGGGACTGGTGGTTCTAAGGAAGAGGTCATATTTGCTGAATGGGTTGTTTGGAGGGGGTGTGCAAGAAATTCCCCTCTGGATAGGGACTTAGTAGGAGACCTGAATGAAGACCTCAGCAAAAAACCTTCCAGATGGGACAGAGTCCCAGAAGCCACAACAAACTTAGCATTTTTTGAGGAATCAAAGAGCAGCTGCGTGGCTAGAACACAGTGAGAGAGGGAGAGATGGAACGGGTTGGCTGCAGCAGCAGCTGCATTTTATTAAACCCACAAATTAGGGTGGAACCATTATTCCAGGATGACTGTGAAACAAATAACACTGGGATTGTAAAGGAGGGATTCCATTCCGTTAGGCATGGCATTGTGCTAGGTGCTTAAAGGACACAAAGATGAATAAGGCACAGCCCCTGCCTCTCAGGAGAAGCCCAGTGAGAACAGGAGAGACCAGAATCAGAAATGACCCGAGACAAAAAATACGTATCAGGTGCAATGGTTGTGCAGAAGACAAACATTCCAAAAAAAGCAGCAAACTATGAAAGATATTTTTAACAACTGCAAACAAATTTAAGATGATTGCAATGTTTCAAATAGTGAAAAAAAATATTTTAGCAAATGTCACAAGGAACAATGACATTTCTTCTGGTATCCACCAAAACAGAATTAGGATCCTAGGGTTTTGCAGTGAAAGGGATGTTAGTTACCACTGAGTTCAAGTTCTTTAGTTTTCTAAGGAGAAAACAAAAGAGATGAACCAACAAACTCAAGGCTAGTAAACTGATAGGGCCCATGAATATTTGTTGGGCGTGTCCTGATTTTTGTTTTTTTGTTTCATATTGTTTGCATATAATAATGTAGCATAGGTATAGACTCAGAACTATGTTTCCCACATTCTGAAACAGTTTAGAAGTATGGTTTTGCTGATCTCATTCACTCATTTAGTCAAGTATTTATTGAATATATGCTGATCATATGCCATTGAACATCTATTAAATGCTAAGCATCTATATACTTGGAAACATTTTATGCTAATCACTGCAGTCCCACAGAGTGAATAAAAAAAAAGTTAAAAATGTGCAATTGTTATTTCCCCCTCACCGAATGTAATGGAAAGTAAGAAGTCATTATAAGTAGAACCATAAATTTCCCAAAGCATGACAGTAATTCTGGGCTTCCTATCTATAAATAGGTTGGTCCAGTCTAAATGGACCCCACTCACTTCTTTAAATCACAATTAGCAAGTAACCATCCACAAACAGCTGATGTTGGAATTGCGTGATCTAGATGAACAAACTTCATCCTAGGCATTTAAAGATATGTCTGTGGGATGACTAATAGCCTATATGGAGAGTGAAATGCTCAGCTGCTCAGAATTCTTAGCAGGTCTCTGAATTCTGTCTAAAAATATTGGCAGCAACATCTGCCCTCATTGTTGACGCATGCTGAGAAGGCTTTAATATTCACCCAGAACAGGTAGGCTCTTGGCTTTCAGGGGGTTGAATAAAGATCTTCTACCCAGCAATCTGTGTAGATTGCCTTTAAACATCCGTGGAGATACTGAAAACTGCTGGAAATTTACATTTTAGTTTCAAGATGATTGGTATTTGTTAAAGAAATCATTCATTGGGAGTCAAGAGACAGGCTTCGTTGTCACCTCTTCTCTGAACTCATCTGTGACTTTGAATGTCCTGTCTGTTCAGTGATGACCATTTTCTGTGATCTAGGGGACACCTCTGGACTATTGATATACTATATATGTATATATTGTCTTTCAATCCGGCCAACACAATATATACAAATAATACATGTAGTATTTTCTAGTCTTAATGACTTTTCTCCCTTGAGTTATTCCCCTCATTTGGAATGCCATTCCTTTATTTCTGTGACTGGAACAACACAAAAGTAAAAGAAATCTGTGATCAGCCATTATGACCTAACTCAAAGTATGCTTTCACCTTTTGCCACAAAAAATGATCACATCTCCCTCAGTATTCTATAGCTTTATCATGAATACGCTCTTACTATGCATCATTTATTGATTAATTTTATACCTAGCAATCCTTTCAATGACTGCAATCCTTCACCTACTTTCCTTCATCTAGAAGCAGAGAAACGAAAGCTAAGGTCAAGTTGCAAGCAATACATAGAATGGAGATTCTAACCTTTAAATCCTAGATGTTGTTGTTTAAGTATTTTATTTTCTAGTTATCCGGCCTCTACAAATTAAGCATACACAAGTAGCTTTCTAGATTGTTACATGCATTGTGGAATATAAACTCTTTGAATAGAAAGACCAAAGTTAAGTAGAGATAAAGTTTGAGGGAAAAGACCAGTTCAATTTACTAAGTTTAACTGATGTTATATCATGTTGGTACAAGATAAAATTTGCAATAATGATTAACAGAAAAGATATGATTTGAAACTCACTATTATGAACACAAAAGTTCTGATATTTCTGTCCCTTCTTTTTTCTATCTCAAACCCATAGAAAAGAAAGACATAGTATTCTTTATCACTTTGCAGCAGGTCGGTGGATGGCTTTCTCCATTTTCTAAAAATTATATTTTATTCACTTACCTAAGTAATGTTAAGTGAGATTCTGTTGTGTTGAATATACTTTAGAGGATATAGATAACTATTAAGTAAAATTCATGCTCTCAAAAAAATCACATAAATGAGACAATACATGTAACTATAATGGAATCTTTAATACTCAATTCTAGGGGAAATATTATTACTAACCCAGAGTCATACTTTTAAATCATTAAGTCTATAGTATATTACTATTCTTGCACCTAAGAAATACACTGAAGGTTGCACAAAGTCTAGAAGGGATACTAGTGTCTATGAAGAAAAAAAATAAACATAAAAGCACCACTACATTGCCAAAGCTCATTCTGTTGCAAAGGACAAGTCTTTTACAGGGGCCAGACCCAGAATAACTGAAGAGCCACTTGGTGCCAGGGACTAAACTCAGAACCTCCCACATGAGTTGCATGTAGTATACTACTACTTGAGTTATACTCCTGGTCTCTGTATATGACAAGGTTTAAACCTAAATCTTTTAGCTAGACTTTGCACCATCTGAAAAGGTTATCCCAAATATTAATTTTAAATCTTCATAATGTCTTCTCCTCTCACATACAGCATAAACAGCCACAACTTATATTTGGGGTCATCGAAGTCTTACCAGTCTGGATTTTTCCACTCCTATAGCCGTCACTCTCATTCCTTTAGGCAAATTAGCAGAGCTCCATCAAAATACATTCTTAATTCATAAGCAGATAATACTCTGAGTTGGCAAGTCTCGTCGCTGTGTATAGTGCTGGCATCCATTCCATATCCAGCACACCAGCAATTGCTCCATAGCCAAATCCCCTGTTAAGTCCTTTACCACATTGTTTATGACTCCTGTAGGGCCTCCAGAATATATTTTGTGCATCTTGTCTTAGTTGATCCTGAACTAGAAGCCTAAAGATATTGGCTAAAACAGATATCAGTTCATTCGTGGCTTGTTTCTTTTCATATTCCACATATGTATGTACCCCTTAGAACTCTTGTACTAGTACTACCATCTGTATTTAATTGATCAGTCAGTCTTAAATTGCTATTTCTACAGCAATGTTAAAGAATCGTAGCTGAAAAGTGCATCTTTGTTCTTCTTAAGAAGGAACTTAGACACAAAAATATCATAGTTCTATTAAGACTCATTTGATTCACCTTTTGGTTCTAAGTGACAGTAAAGATTCAGAATTTGGGGGCTGTGAGATAATATAGTAGGTAGGGTGTTGGCTTGCATGAAGTTGACCTGGATTTGATTGCAAGAGCAAGTCTCGAGAACAGAGCCAGAAGTAACCCCCGAGCATTTCTGGGTATGGCTCTAACATAAAAAAATATTAAATCTCAAATTCATATTAAAATAATCCACAAGGTCCTTAGAAGCAGACAGTGTTTTCCTCAATTAGACCCATTACCCCACAAAAAGTTTCTTGAATAGATTAGTCCATTTGTGTTGAGCCCAACTGGGCATTTTTCTTCAATATGGCTTATTTCGTTTACATAGCAGTTGGAAACATGCTGATGACATTTTTTAAGTTAGGGGAAGTTTCTTGAATTTTAAAGCATCTAGGTAGCAAGGGAGAGGAGTGATAGCACATCAGGTAGGCCATTTGCCTTGCATGCAGTTGACCCAGGTTCAATTCCTCCATCCCTCTCGGAGAGCCCAGCAAACTACCAAGAATATCCTGCCCACACTGCAGAGTCTGGCAAGCTACCCGTGGCATATTTGGTATGCCAAAAACAGTAACAACAAGTCTCACAATGAGACGTTACTGGTGGCTGCAAATCGATGAACAACAGGATGACAGTGCTACAGTACTAGGTAGCAAGAAAAATACTGCACAAAATAATTAACAAGAGTTTTCCCTTGAGTTCCCAAATCTGTGGAACCTGTTCTGCTTTGCACTCTCCCTAGTCCTATCAGTTCTACCCAAAGCAATCTTTAGCAGCAGCAACAACAACAAAAAAAAAACCAAACAAGCAAACAAAAGTAGACAAGCAAGGGGCAGGAGAGATAGTACAGGAAGTTGGGCTCTTGCTGTGGACACATCAAACCTGGGTTCAATCCCCAGCATCCCATATAGTCCCTCGAGCACTGCCAGGAGTAATTCCAAAATGCAGAGCTCATGAGTAATCCCTGAACATTGAAGCAAACAAAAATAAGACAATCAAAAATGACCACACACACACACACACACACAGTGGGAGATGCTTCACTTCTTTCACCCTCTTTACAGCAGTGCATTTGACCTTTGTGCATACTTCATTCCATGGTCTCATGATTTAAACGTACACTTTAAAGTTAACCAGTTTTGCCAAGCATGTGATTACTGCAGGAAGATATGGCAGTTGTGTGGAGTGGAGAAGGGGTGAGGTCCTGCTGTTCCTTTTTGTATTCACTTTATCAGCCAGAGAAGTAAGTTTTCCCCTGTGGCTCCCTTCAGCTTGGTTGTCATTTTTCAGCAGTGAAAGCTCCATCAACAGATAGCAGCCTCTCCAACAGAAGAAAGAGGATCTGCCACTTTAAATTTTCAGCAGGCAACTGGCATTTTATTATTTACGTATTTCATGTCATTATGTTGGATAATATAACAAATGATGCAATCAGATCCACGGGAAATTTAAAGTGGTGTACACCTGTTCTCACCTGGGAGAGGAGCAATAGCTCATACACAACTTCCCCAGCTGAAAACCAGCAGCTCACAAAGACTTTGCATAGCGCTCTGCTCCCAGACTGACAAATAGGCCAAGTTGAAGAACATGAAATAAATCCCTTTAACCTTCTTTAATCAGCTTCAGACTTAAAAAAAAAATAAAATGATCTTTCTTTTTATTTTTAAAAATGAAAAAAGGGATTTAGGGGTCACAGAATTAGCTCCCTAATCTGCCGTAGAGGCAGAAGTGTGAAAATCAAGTATAATCACTACTTTTCTGAGCTCCTTGCTGAATTTGCCTGCTAGCCCTGGAGATGAACCCATTTATCAGTAATGCTGTTAATTTCTGTATTAGAGGAAACATGATTGTGTTTTCTGCAGTGAATAAACTGGGAAAATATAGTTATCAGAAGAAATTTTTCATAGGTCATGAAAGGACCACATTCCACTCCATTCCACCCCCCTTTTTATATCCCTTGAAGAATTTGGAAATTATTTAAGGAAAAATAATCCCTCAGATATATAACTAATATGTTATGTAGCTATACTTTGGGAGTCATCTGTAGGATATAAGGATGGGAGAGATGCAGAAATAAGGAAAGCACAAACTCACAGACCAAATCCACAAGACCGTGAACATCCTGAAAGGAGAGTGGATAGTCAGGAAAACTCCTTTATTTTTCCATTAAGACTAGTCCTAAATCCTAACAGAATCTACTGACTTGCTAAGTTTATCTGCTAGGGCAGTCAGATAAGATACAGGACTCCCTGTAAAATCTGAATTTCATTTAAACGTTCTTCTGATAAAAAGTATATCCTAAGCTGCCCTCACATGCTGGGGGAGAGGGCAGCTCAGATAGCGAAGGGAACACCAACTAAAGTGTAGTGGAGGATCCACTCGGGATGGATGGGAGAGGCAGGTTGAAAGCAGACTATAGACTGTACACGATAGCCACCCAGTATCCCCATTGCAAACCATAACACCCAAAAGGAGAGAGAGAACAGAAAGGAATTCCCTGTCACGGGGGTGGGGGTGGGTGTGGGGGAACAGCCCGGGGAGGGGGGGAGGGACACTGAGGCCATCGGTGGAGGAGAATGGGCACTGGCGAAGGGATGGGTATTCCAGTATTGTATAACTGTAACACAGGCAAGAAACTCTGTAACTGTACCCTCACGGTTATTCATTAATCAAAAAATAAAATTTTTAAAAAAGATATTCACACATTAAAAAAAAGTATATCCTACACTTTGCCTGCTAGAGATGTAAAATGTATTCTATGCCCCTCATAAAACACCCAATATTGTAATATATAGAGGTGTAATGAACATTTGTAAACATTTTGTAAATTATTTGAATATGAAATCACTAAAAGATTAAATCTTGTGCATATAAAAATCTACATAAGGGTACTTATATACTTATATATATAAAGTCTCCAAATATTGCAAAAGGCCTACTCATCATAAAAAATAACTTCCTGTGTACCTAAAACTTAAATTTAGCCTAGGAGGGTTTAGTTTTTGCTAAATCATAGGTCACCTTTCTCCATAGGTCACCCACCTATGAAGAAAGGGACTTGCACTATCTGCAAGTTGCCCGGTGAGGCAAGCGCCCTACTCAGCCTCCTCTACATCCACACCCACAGCTCAGTCACACACATGCTAACTCTCCCACTGGCCCACACAGGACACAACTAAGAAAGTAGAGGAAAAGGTTTTCCTCCCTAACATCCATGGCAGATGTGTCAAAAAATGCTTCCAGCCAGTCTTCCCCAGGAAGATGCCACCTCCCAAATGGGAGAAGGCCCAGACTCTACTATCAGGTCAGCAGTGTAAAAGGCTTCAAGGTTTCGAGCTCTAGGACCTTCAATATTTACCCTCAGCAAGTGCTGTGGAGCCACAAACTACTGTTAGACACAGCTCATCAACCTCAGTATCCTGCTTATAAGAGTGGAGTAAAGGGAAATCATATAAACTATATTAGCACAACCTAATATATTTGGGAGCGTCTATGCTATTCCTGACCCAACTGTGGTATATAAGTTAAACTGATAGGCTCACAAGAACACTATGGTCCATCTGGTAAGTTTCTTTTCTCCATCTTTCACAAGAGACATGTGGCATGCCAGGGCTACAGAGCACATAAGATCAAGTTCTCAACTTCCTATTCCCTCTGATACTGGAATAGATCCCATCTGCTGGATGGGCATCTGGCAGAGTTTGAGCAGTGCTTCTGGCTCTTGGAGGGCTTTTTGTTTCTTTAAAAGGCTTCTGTTCTCTTGATAATATACATTTTAATGAATATGAATTAATGTCCATGGCTATGGCCTTCAAATGCGGACGGATGAGAAGATTCTGAAAGGCTTGTTAAAAAGCAGGTGGATAATCAGAGAGAGAACGAAAGGGAATACCCTGCCACAGTGGCAGTTTGGGGTGGGGGAAGACAGGACTGGGGAGGGTAGGAGGGATGCTGGGTTTACTGGTGGTGGAGAATGGGCACTGGGGAAGGGAAAGCTTCTCGAACTTTGTATGGGGGAAACATGAGCACAAAAATGTATAAATCTGTAACTGTACCCTCACGGTGATTCACTAATTAAAAATTAAAAAAAATTTAAAAAAAGAATTATCATTCAAAAAAAAAAAGCAGGTGGACTATCTGGTTTGCAGGGAGAAGGTAGAGTTGAAGGATTTACATCTGTAGTAAAAGCCCACGTAATACTGAAGCTTCTGGTCCAGGGATGACATTTTCGGAAGGACTGCTTCTGTTGCTATTACTGCCACTGGGCAAGGGAAAATTGGGTCCCTTCAGTCCCGGCTGTTTTCTCCCTCAATCCCTCTCAGGCTACAGCAATGGAACTAGGAGTTTTGAATCCTAAAAACTTCCACGGACTGAAATCCAGCATCACCTCTGATATCTGCCCTGAAGCAGAAGTGAAAATACCCTGCTAGGACTGTATTTTGAGAATCTGGCCCCATGCTGTCTGAGCACATAGTGGTCTTATTTTCTCCTGTTGCAAGGTTCATGCACAACTTGATTGAAAGAAAGAATAAAAGTACCAGGCTGGAGAACTAGTATAAGAGGTGATGCTTGCATGCCGAGGACCCGAGTTAGATCTCTGCCAGCATCACTGGGAGCGACCCCCAGAGCACAGGGTCATGAGTAACCCCTGAGCTCTACTGTCTCCAAGTCCCTCCCACCACCACCCCCCTCAAAAAAAAAAGAATAAAATGTGTACCCATTAGCAGTAGATATACTTCAACTAAAATGGCAACCACATGTGCTCTCTTAGGCTGTGTTTCACGGGAAAATCACTGCTACTGCATGATCAGCACCTTCTGCTCTTTCAGTCCAAAATATTATGTACCTGTCCTCAGAACTTTTTGCACATGGGCAGTTGGGCCATAGACTCTTTAAATGGTCATCAGAAGCTTCAAAAAAAATGGAATTTTAAACACACTAGGTGGATCTACAATGATGCACTTTCTGTAAGGGTGGCAGAGTGACATAGCAAACACATCTCATAATGAATGGCACCAAAGGAGGTGGCACATCAGTTAACAAACCCAACGACAGCAGGGCAGAATCTTCAGGCATAGAAAATAAAATGTTGGTGCTGGAAAATGTACACTGATGGAGGGATGGTGTTGGAATGCAGTATGACAAATCCAATCATGAACAGCTTTGTAAGAGTCTATCTCACAGTGATTCAATAAAAAGGTTTTTAAAAATAGAAAGAAAATGAAATGTTTTAAATCCAAACTTTGCAATATTATAGTGAGCTTTCTTAAATGTAATATTTCAACTATAATGCACAAATCAGTCATGACTAATGTGTGAATTTTTTTTTCAGATCATTAAACTGCCACAAACAAATGATATGCATTGATTTGGACTATTTCATTTGAATGTACAGCATGGCTATTCTGTGTATACTCTTCTTGCACTAAACACAATTTAATAATAAATGATTCTTGATTCTGATTCAATTTTTGAAAAAGCATCATGCAATGGTCATACTACACAGTTTTGCCCCCCAAAAAGTCATAAAATATTGCAGTTACATTATACAATATGGTGAAATTAAGCTTTCTGACCACATACCTTCAGATCAATGTTAGGAAAGACTTGCATGTGTGTTATACTTATACATCAATTCCTTTAAAAGGAAATAAATTCACACCTCGTTAGTGTTACATTAAACAAAAAACACAGTGTTTCTTGTGTTTCTTTGCTCTTAGTGAGACAGAAATTTCTCTATATAATTGAGAACACATTTCTCCTCCCATCTCCATCTCCAAACCACTATTTTATATATATATATATACTATTTATATACATACACTCATATATATACATATATGGACTTAGAGAAGATAACACCTTTACAAATAAATTAACTCACTGTTACAAATATCTTTTCAAAAATAGGTTTTTTTGTTTTATTTATAAGCAATACATACTTTACTACAAAATAAAGATAGGGATCAGGGCAATGATACAGCAAGTAGGGTGTTTGCCTTGTATATGGCTGACCCAGGTTCAATACCTTGTACCCTATACAGTCCCCCAAGCCCACCAGGAGTACTCCCTGAGAGTAGAGCCAAAATTAAGGTCTGAGTATTGTGCCAAAACAATAAATAAATAATAAAATCATTTTTAATAAAAAAATAAAGAAAAAAGTCTTGAAAATAAAACTAAAGTTAACCCTTATTCCACTGCCCGGAAAAATCTGTTGAAAGTTTTGTCTCCTTTCTTTCTGTCTTGTCTCATTTTTGCCTTTTTTTAGATGAAACCACACCATAAAACCATTTTATCTTTTTTCTTTTAACTAAATGATAAATTGTCGGTATTTTCCTATGGCATTAAGTATGCCTCAAGAATATAATTTCAAATGACTACGAAGTGTTCTTTCCCAAAGCTGTGCCATAATTTATTTTGTCTAGCCCCTATTGTTGGGAATTTGAAGTATTTCCTTTTTGCTAATATAAATCACATCAAGAGAAAATTTCAGGTTAAAATGCCATTCTGGCTGGTTGCCACAACATAACTTCATCTATTTTCCAACAAAAAATACCTACAAATATCAGAAAACAAGGCAAACTCTCAGAAATTCTAAAAATTCTGATTGATGATCAATTGAATGCTAGAATTTTAAGGGACTAACAGATAAAGGGACAAGAAGGGAAAAAGGCCAGGGGAGATTAGAAGCAAGAGAATGGCCCGAGAGAAAAATTCCTGAGAAAGGCCCAGGATATATAGAAGATAATCCTCTCAAACATCCTGCTCTTCCTCAATCCCTTTATTTAACCACCTTGCATATCTTAAACTCATTGCACATCCATCTCCCTACATAAGAGAACATATTTAAAAAAAATATTTTCCACCTTCTCTGGGTTTCCTACTTAAGAAAACTTCATACCCCTATGTCCTAGCTTCCTTGCCCTTTCCATCCTCCCTTCACCTGCCCTGCCCTTCCCTGCCCTCCCCTGCCCTGCCTTTCCCTGTCCTCTCCTGCTCTGTCCACCCTATCTTGCCTTTGCTCTAATAAAGTATCTAGTGAATTCAGCCCTCTGTCTCTGGTCCTCTTCATTCACTCTGCCTGAGGAGGACAATAATCTGAGTACACTAACATAACTGCTAATTGCTACCTGTAATAAGAATAAATCAATAAAATGATTTCAGCTCACACCATGAAATACCTAACTATCGCCCCTGGGAAACAGAAATCACTGAGGGTTGGGGGATATGGATGTTGTTCTGTCTGTCCCGCTTCTCAGAATCTAATTCTTCCAATAAACAGGAAAGTAAAATCTACTCTTGGTATCATAGCTATTGATTTTTGTTTGTTTGTTTGGGGGCCACATTTGGTGGTATTCAGAGCTTATTCCTGGTGCTGTGGTTAGGGAATCACTTCTGGTTGTGCTCAGAGGACTATATGCAGTGCCAGGGATGGAAGCAGGGCTTGTGGTGCTGTCTCTCTGGCCCAGTTGTTGAATCTTAAGGATGCCACTCACTCTTTCCTTTCAAATCCATAATTGTGTACCTCTACAGACACAGCTACTGATAAAATGATGAGCTGCATCTCGTAAGATAAGTAGAATTTAGTAGCAATTCCTTGCATCCTAAGAGACCTTATCCCACAGACAAATTCTAAAATTTAGGGTGCAGAGATTGAGAGGTGCAGAGATAGCAGAATGCTTGGAAATGTTCAGCAAAGAACATTGCAACCTAAAAATTTTGTGTTGAGCATCATAAAGCTACACAGTAGCAACAAAAGATGCCTTCTCAATAAATCAGAGTGGCATTAGATAAATGACCCCTCAAAGGATATTACAAAATTTTGCCTCTACTTTTCATAGATAAGATTTTTGATCATACAAGTGGACAGAATCAAGAGAATGACATTTTCATTTTTGACAATGAAAGTTAAAGCACCAATGATTCTATGATAAAATAAAGCTATAATATGGATTTGAATGAGTGGTGTAACTATGGAAATTATCAGTTTCTAGTTCAGAAAAAAATTATGAAACTCTTTGGCATTTTCAGTAGATACAACGAAAAATTTCTTCGATGAAGTAGAGCTGAAGTGTGTATGGTGAGAATAACCCAGGAAGAGAGCCAACAAGTTGTCATAGAATGGCAACAGTGTGAGATAAAAATAGAAGTGGAGGAGATGTAGAAGGATTACAGATAAATTAAAAATATAATAGCAGACTTTAGAATGTTATTGGAGGTCAAAAAGAGCAGAATTGAACTAGAGAACAAACTTGGGATTCTTCACCAGATTGCAGAAGAAAAACAGATATTAAAGTTACAAAAGAAAGATAACTATAGAGAAGAGAAAGTTGAAATCCATACTGCAGAATAATTGGAATTCAGGAATAAAAGCTAAAAGAAATGCAACAGAAGAAAATACCAAATATATTATTTTATTAAATTACAACTGAATAAAGATCAGATAATTATAGGCTAACTATTTGTGGGCGGGATGGGGAGTGAGAATCAGTGATATTATGCCCACAGTGGGATATTTTACCCATACTGGGTCTGATTCTCTGTAGGGGATTGGGTGGGTTAGGGAAGAGCTTCCCAAGCAGTGCTCAGGGTGCCCAGGGGCCACTCTTGGCAATCCTAAGTCATGTAGGGAGCAAGTCAATGGTAGGACAGAGGATGAATATGGTCAGGTCCTGCAGTGGCAGAGTCACCATGATAACCACACTAGTGTTACAAGACTTCGAGGACCCAATGGCAATGCTAGAGGACCATGTGGTGTTAGGATTGAATCCAGGTCAGGCACATACTAGACACCTACCATAACAGCTAGACTATCTCTCCCAGGCCTGATGGTTTTGTTATAGTTTTACATTCTCAAATTCTCTTACAATAGATCTGAATTCCCCTTCCCCAGAAAAGCAGTGAGCTATTTCAAATAAATAGAAAAAGGTAGAAATGATAGTGTAGGACGAGAAGACTAGAAGACAAAATGTATAATGTTATGGTGCCATCTCTTTTTCTCTATCTCATTATTTGCTTTTCATTGAATAGAGTTAACTGCCATGCTACACAAACATCTAAGGATATCTTAGCTCATTTGGGTAAGGAAGTAAGATACTCTGATGACATGCACAAGATCTGAGGCTTCCAGCCAACAGCTCACAGTAGAGGGAGAGAGGGAAGACCTTGAGTAAGATCCTCCAACCCCAGGGAATACTTTGAATGTCTGTTGCTTTAGCCAACTTTTGAACCTAATCAGAAAGCCTGAAAGAAAAATACCTAGCTAGATATCTACAGAATTCTGACCCAAAGAAGTGATAACAAATGTTGTTGTCTTAAGACATGAAGCCTTGGATGTTTTGTACAGCTATGGACAATTCACATGCCCTGGCACCATTTTTGAATGGCGTATTTATTATTTATGAATGTAAATATGACTGAAACTAAAATAGATAAAATAGTTGTGTGTGTACTTGCCATGTGGGCAGGATACTCTTGGTAGCTTGCCAGGCTCTCTGAGAGGAGTGGAGGAATCGAACCTGGGTTGGTCGCATGCAAGGCAAACACCCTACTTGCTATGCTATCACTCCAGCCCTTTTATATACACTAATTAAAAATTACTTAAAAGATTAAAAACAAAAATAGTCCAAGACTCCTACAACATTTAGTGGCATACGTCAGTAAGAAATGCCTATTTAACTTGAAGAAAATATTCTGAGCCAATGATTTTTATAGGGACCTTCTTTGATATCCAAGGGTTCTTAGAAAATGCACCCACCACATGTCCATGGAGCAAAGAAAAACCGGTGCAGATAATTTTATAAAGATCCCAAAGCATAAGAAAAGATAGATCAAAAGGAAGTAAATAACTGCCAATTGACTATTGATAATTATAGTTTAACAATATTACTGAAAGCTACTTATTAAACAATTATGATTGCCAAGTATTATTTTCAGATTTGAAAATACATAATTATTTTTTAAAGTAATTGCAATATGGACATCTAACCTCAATTACATGAAGAAAGACTGAGAAGTGAGTTATAGAGGAGAAAGCACATGGAATTAGGGTCAGAGCCATAGTACAGTGGGTAGGGCACTTGCCTTGTGTGTGGCAGATCAAAGTTTTAGCCCCAGAACCCCACATGATCCCCTGAGCCCATCAGCAGTAATCCCTGAGAACAGAGTCAGGTGTAACCCCCAAACAAACAAAGAGTATTGAATTCTTGGGTGTTTCTTAAGGTTTCATGCATCAGAGTCCATGGGTGATCACTTTTGGATGTAATGCTTTCCAAAAATAATGTTTCATTCTAGTGATTATCCAGTGGCTATTAGGCACTGAGAAAATATACTGGACATTTGATTTTATTTTGTAATTTGTATTTTATTATTTTCCTTTGTTCATTTTTTCAGAATAAACTGGTCCTCTTTCTCTATCTCTCTTTCTCTTTCTCTCTCTCTCTGTGCTTGTGTGCATCTTTCTCTCTTCCTATCTGAATTCTTACAAAAACTTCATCCCTGATTGGAAAGAAAGTATAATGGGATTGCCTTACCCATCTTGATTCTCAGCACTGCACACATAAGCACCTCCAGAAGTGACCACTGAACATAAATCCCGAGCTACCAGGTATGGTCCCATCACTCCCAATCTCCTCATGTACACATAAAGTTCATCCTTCTTTTAATTCAAGTAGAATCTCCCTTTAAATTTTAATTGAAATTTCTGTAATTCAAAAATCAACATTCGCATTAGTTCATATGAAATCTCCAGGGTCAAGAAAATCCAAAAGAAAACATGGGTGAGGGCACTCACAGTTTTTAAGCTTTGTTACAAAGAAATTGTCATTTAGAAATAGCTATAATAACAATAAAAAATAGCATGCGCAATTTACTGAGCACTCATTAATATGCTAAGTACTTTACATAATTATCTTTTCTGACTATCATTATCAACCCTATAGTGCAAATGTGATCATCTTCAGTTCCAGATGAGGAAACCAAAACTTAGAAAAATTAGGTAGCTTCAAATCAGACACTCTTAGGTGGTTGATTTTTGAACAAATTGATTCAAGTTGATTCTGAATCCAATTGTGACAGATTAGTTAGAAAAAAATCATTTTAAGGTACTGAGAGTAAATACATTTACACACACATGTTTTACATATGTGTACATGTATGTAAAATACATTTATGTATTTTATATTACATATATGTAAAATACATATGTAAATGAATACACTGTGACCTCACTGCAGAAAAATTAATTGCTTTATTGCTATTACTTGAAGTGGTACATGATTGATTGATTTATCCAATAGCCTTTAGAAGGAAACATACAAAATTATAATTTGTTGTTATATAAAGCATTTTAGAAGAATTACAGACTTTTGTGAGTTGGAAAGAGCAGCATTGATAGTATTCTTCATCATTTGCTAAATACAAGTTTTAAACCACCTTTTCTGAGTTCTTTACCTAGCATTTAACCTAAACCCAAGAAACCACCAGTGCCTGAGTGGATATTTTTAGTTTTTACACACATAAGAATGTTAAAATGTTTGTGCAAAATTCTTGTTGTTCATCCCTCACTGTAAAAAACTAAGGCTCGCCTAGGGGCGTGTGCACTCTCGGGCTCTCCAGGCGACTGTCTCACCACCCTCGTTCGGTGCTCTAGAACCGCTGTGTATGGGCTGGATCGGGATGGCCGATGGTCAAGGACAGGCAAAGGAAGAACGAGGACCAAGCTGGTTGCTGATTAGTTACCGTTTATTCAATCTTCCATCTTTCTCATCTCCCGCACTCCCAGCTCCATCCTCTCTCTGGATTTACTGCAGCTCTCTCCATAGTCTTTCCTCCCTATTTCCTCTCTAGCCCTTGCCCCTAGGTTAGCAAAATTTTGCCCCTAGGTAGCAAAATCAACATAAGAAAGCCCTTCCTGAGGGCCAGGCATTCCAAAGCCCTTCCAGACTCTTAAGGTGTTTTTCTCCTTGCCTAGGTCCAAACACTCATTAACATCTTAATATTAGTTATTTTTGTATGGACATAGCAAGAGATACATTGAGGTTTGCAAGCCAGCTCTCCTGGCAACATCTTGCCACAGACTCAGACTACAGCACTCAGGCCAGATTAATCATTCCTAACCCCAGCAGGGTCCAAATCTAGTTATCACTGTTTGGATCATGACAACATTTGTCCATGATCAAGCTCTTAACTTATAGTTAAGCATTAGGCACTTTGGCCAGGGTAGCACACAGCTCACCGCTTGCCCTGGGTCCGTCTCGTCCCTCGTCGGGACCCTGCTTTTGGGGTGCTAGGAAGTAAGGGCAGCTGAGTCTTAGGTCCAGAGAACAGATGCCCAGGAGGAAAATATCAGGTAGAGTCAAATGACATAAGGTTACAAAAGCATAGCATTTGCTAAGTCTTCCTGTGCCCATACAAAAAGGACATGGCTCTGAATAAACTATGCAAAGGACTCAAGGAGAAGAGAAAAACAATATTTATAAGTCAACAGAACACTAAGAAAGAAGTTACAAATAAACACAGAGGAAGGAATGGGAGCACTGTGATGGGAGTAACCCAATAAACCAAAACTACCTGAGGCTATGTAATCCTACACCTCACTGCCTACCTTCTGTGCACTCTTACCTTCCAAAAAATAAGTCTGAATTTTTAAAGATGTTTGTGTTTTCCTCTTTGTTTAGTAATCTTTTTTAGCACAAAGTCTCATTTTAAATACAATGACCAAAATAGATGTCTTCCTAGATTTTCCCATCTACCACATTAACATCATCATCATCATCATCATCATCATCATCATCATCATCATCATCATCATCATTCCTTTGGTCGTTGAATTTCTCGAGCGGTCTCAGTAACATCTCCATTCGTCCAAGCCCTAAGATTTTAGAAGCCTCTCTCTGCTCATCCTTCCAACTATGCCATACTGGAGGCTCTTTCAGAATCAGAGGAATGAGACCCAGCTTGGTACTGGTTTTGGCATATTATACACCATGGGGACCTTGCGAGGCTCTCTCATGTGGGCAGGAAACTCCCAATAGTTTGCCAGGTTCTCCCAGAGGGAGAAGTAGGCTATAAGATACCGAGCGGTCGCTTTGCACGCTTCCGGGAGCTGGCTTTTAAGTCTGGATGCTGGCCATAGGGCACCGGGTGGGGGTGGGGGGGCGGAATCCCTGGGTGTTACTGCCTAGCTACTGGGAGATGGGAAATCTGGGCGGAGGAGGCCCAGTCTTGATCCAGACTTGGAGGTCTCAGCCCCGGGTCCCACACACCTGAGTTCCTCTGCCGGTTCCTTCATGCGTGAGGCCTGTCTGAACGTGTGGAGAGGGGCCTTGAGCATGGCTGTGGCTAGGCTCTGGAGATCTTCTGCCACTGGGAGCTCTGCTTGGTGTGGGGAGGAAAGCTGGAGCCCATCCCTTCCGAGGAAGCCCCAGGGAAGACAGCCAGGCACAAGGGCAAGAGATTCTCATATCTACCACATGTTGCATGAAATGCATGCATCATTCCATCAACTTTGTCAACATGGCAAATTAAATGTTGTCCTGCTTAGATTTTGGGACTCGAGAATATGAAAGGTGAAGTGCAATCTAATCCAATACTGCATGGAGGGTGAAACGCAACTCCCTTGCATTTGCTTTGCTTTGCTTGAGAAGAGGAAAGAACATAAGATTCAATGTGCTTTTATTAGGTGCAATTTATTCGGCTCCTGTAACAGAGACACATCAAATACAGTAGCTTTAGTAACATAACATTTTTTTCAATGTATTATACGTAGTATCATTTTATGAGCAACTCTGCTTCATGAATTCATTGGGGACATTCCTTCAACTTGTTCTGCCTTCATACCTTAGTATTGCCTTCATCAATACGACACATTCATTTCAGTAGGAAAGAGAAAGAAAGACTGTTCACAAGTCACATCTACTCATCCTGTTCAATAAACCTTGCTACCAGGAAGACTTGGAAGAAAGATTTATTTGAGATAACTATGTACCTAATTAAAAATTGAAGGATTTTGCGTGATTCCTTTCACCATGAAAAGAAAGGTAGAGTGAATACTAGGGAAATATAGAAGTGTCTTCTGCAGAGGTACAATGAAATGTATCTTGGCCTAAAATAAAGAGAATTTTGGACATTGGTTGCACGAGTATACTTAATATCACTGTACTGCACACCTCAAACAGTTTGGATGATACATTTTGTGTTACATCTATGTTACCACAACAAAACCCAAGATAATGTCTTAGCCTAACAGATAAGAAATTGGAGTGCTAGGGATCTTTGTGCCATTGGCAGGCTACCCATTATGGCGTAGCTGTGCCCAGCTAGAGGACCTGAAAGTTAAAAGACAGGTGCCATTGACAGTCTAATCCCATCTATGGCATAGTTAACTGTGATACTGGTAGTTTTAATTTTACTGAACCTGGATTCACTGTCACCGTCATCCCATTGTTCATTGATTTACTACAGCGGGCACCAGTAATGTCTCTATTTCTCCCAGCCCTGAGATTTTAGCAGCCTCTCCTTACTCATCTTTCCCAATGATTGGAAGCTCTTTCAGAGTCAGGGGAATAAGACCTATTGTTACTGTTTTTGGCATATCGAATACGCCACAGATAGCTTGCCAGGCTCTGGCTGTGTGGGCAGGATTCTCTCAGTAGCTTGCCAGGCTCTCTAAGAGGTATATATATTACTCTATGATTTGTTGTCTACTGCCTGATCTCCATGGTGTGGTAATTATGGAAAATGGGTAGGAAGTGTCTTATAATGTGCCGTGTGGGTGCTTCTAGGCTGTGCTGTCCAAAAAGTGGCCTGGAGCGTGGCAGCAGTTGGGTAGTGAAGGTCGGCTGCCAGGGCTGGGTCCTCGGGGTGGGAAGGGTTCTCACCTGGCCCCTCTGGGGCACCCCGAGTGAAAACAGCCTGGTATGGAGTCCAGAACCTGGATGACCCATCTAAATATACAGTAAAACCACTATATTTCCTCTCTTGAGATATAATTCATTTGTCTATAGTAACTATTTATTTTAAGCAAAAGTGAATTTATAGGACAATTAATAGGAAACTGAAAGATCAGAAAAACAAACCAAACTGGATCGAAGAAGTACCATTAAGTTCACATTAATTTTATTTTTAATGTTCATATTTGTCAGTTTTTCCAACACCACCAGTCCTCTACTTGTCACTGTTTCTTGCCTTCTTGATGTTTGCAGTAAACATTCTAAGTTACAAAAAGAGAATTCTCTCTCTGGTCCACCTTGACTGTCTCTGCCATGGTAGGAAGAAGATTGACTTGGTTCTTTGGGCTTTCTCTTAGAGGATACTTCTGGCCACTACAGCAAAGGCAAAGCACAGAGACACTTGTTAACTCTACAGTATTTATCTGCTTTTCCCTTTTCTCAAAATTTTCATCTCTGTTAGTTTCCTTCACACCCTTTCTTCTGGCATTTTTCCCTGCTGCGAGAACATTTTTCATTCTCACAAGCTTTTATTTCTCTCCCAATTTCTTAATTCCTCAGAGCTCTTTTATTAGGCCTCATCTTTTCTTTTCTTTTCTTTTCTCTTTTTTGAAGGGGCACACCTACCAGTGCTCAGAGCTTCCTCTTGTCTCAATGCTCAGGGATCATTCCTACTGGGGTTCAGGGGCCATATGGAATGCCAGGGATTGATCCTGCTTCTGCTGCATATAAGGCAAGCACCTTACCTATAGCACTATGTCTTCAACCCCTTCATCTTCTCTGTATCAATTCATTCTCATATTCCTGATCAATAATTCAAAAACTCCCAGTTTTCCTGATGGTACCCAAGTATCTCTCTATATGCATCTTTTACAGTTCAGATGTGTGTGTATATATATGTATTTTTAAAAAAATTATATATACAACTGCCTATTAGATCGATGAAATTTTAAATTTGCCTTGTCCAGAACTACACTTCTCAGCCTTCCTTCATATTATGCTTCTTTGTTTGCCTACCTTGGTAAGTGGCATTAAAATCTACCAAGGCAAAAACAAACTGAACACCAAACAAAGATCTTACCTTTCTCAATCAGTAACCACGTCCACCTATCTAATCACTTGTTTGTGGCTTCTGAGATATTACAGAACTCTTAGCTATTGTTCTTTATATAAAGTTCTTGTCAACTCTTTAGAAGCAATTGGAGTTTATATCTAAATCAAACCAGGGAAACTGACCATTATTGCAGCCTATAAAACAATGTTTTAGAACTGCAATCCCAATGTTAAGTTTATATTAAAGAAAATTCCCAGTAGAAAGTACAATTATTTACTATATTACATGGCATGCTTTAACTTCTTGTGTATTTATTTTAGCATGGTACTTTTAAAAACCAGAGCAAAAGTCATATTAGATGCTACACTTATGTTGATACATTGATTTAATATGCAAAATCAGCTTTGGATTATTACCATTTTTTAATCTTGGAAATATTCCAGCCCTGCTGATTGGGATTTCATAACTTATTTGAAAGACTGCATCATATTTGATTGCTTAAAAGGAGTTTTTGGGATAGAATCTGACCATCATTGACGTTTCCAACTTCCGTGGCTCCTCAGACATCAGTATTTCTGTGTTTTTAAGGAATCCATAACATCCTTAAATTGTAAAATTTTAAAAATTAATTATAATCATCAAATTATTGATAAGTATAAAAGTGGTTTTTTAAGTCGGAAAAAAAATCAATGATGTAATTCTTAGTGCAACTCTAAGTATGAAGGTGTACATCTGTAACTGGAATACTTGCACTTTAAACCAGTAAAATATACAGATTCATTCTTTTCTATGTGAAATTAAGAAGGAAGTTATTTCTCAGTAGAAACAGAAGAATTTATCTTGTCAACAAGCAATGCTTTTCAATAAATATCCAAGAAACAGCTATTTCAATATAAATGCTCCAGATGGCTTCATACCAGCTTTCCCACCCCTCCATACTCTCCTTTGTTACTTAAGATGGTTGTTTCCCATAGTAATGTGCACATTTATATCTCCAAGGGCGGAGGTTTCTTAAGTGTAAAGGGGGTATTTTTCTGACTTGACTAGGAATCCAGGTGTAACTAATGAAGCAACATTCACTCACTTCTAAACCACAGATATGAGATGGTATTCACTGATATTTGTTGGGACTTTCATTTTATGACTACTTGAGAAGGGAAGAATTGGGTTGAAGATAAAATCCAGAAAACTGAAGAATTCAGGGTGAGGCAAAAAAAAAAAATGCGTCTGGGACTTGCCCGGGTCTTGGGCTGGTAATTAGTTCTGTCTGAGGGCTAGTATTGGACAGGACAGCTTTGTGGAGCTCTGAGAAGGTGAGAAGTGTGGCACTGACTGCCATGACCTCTCAGAGATGGGTAGCTTGTTTTTTGGAAGTATAAGGAGCTGCCCTTTTCACGATGCACAGCACTGATCATGGCAGGAGTGAATTTAGAGCAACTTTTGGAGACATACAGCTTTGTGCAAGTAAAAACAGAAATGTGACCAGTAGTGGTCCATTGGACATAGCCAATTTGTCAACACATACATAGATATCAATGCAAAGTATTTAAAAATGTGACAACAGCTGACTAACACCCAAGGCAACTGCAGATAGATAGTGGTCGCGTTCCTGACAATTAAAAATCAATCATTTGGGAATTCTTGAAAATATTTAGAGGAGATTTTGTGGGCTTTGTTTGTTTTATCTTGGGGGGACACACCTGGGCTTATTATTATTAATAATAATTATGCTAATTATAATAAGCCCTTATTATTCAGGGATTATTTCTGACTCTGTGTGCAGGGATCACCCCTGGCATTGCTCAGAGCACCTTATGGGGTGCCAGGGATGGAAACCCGATTGACTGCACGTAAAGCAAAACTCCTACTCATGGTACTATTACTCTGGCCCCCAGAGGAGATTTTTTAAAAGAACAAGAAAGAGGGAAAGAAGCAAAAAATTTGTCTTTATGTAAATTAATTTGTTATGCAAACAAGTGAGGTCTTAGCTATATTGCATTATATGTGAATCAAGTCTTGAGCAGAAAAAACACTGCAAATTTACCTTTGTGATATCAGCAGCCATCATGAGGATGACAGAGAGGATTCTGTTATTGTTGTTTTCCACAAGCAGAAACAATCCTTAACCCACATGATTTAAGGAGCAGTGCTTCAAATGAAATCGCAACTAATAGAGAAGTCCTTAAATAACTTTAGTATGTGAGCTACTAGAATGTTTAATATAGAACTATATGTGATGCCAGGAATACATTCTTTGCTAATATAGTAGGATTTTGTTGGCCAATTCTGGCAAGCAGACCAGGTATTTTGTAAAGTTCCAGAATCAAAACTAAAGCACTAGAGGACTAAGTAAATCCTGTTCTTGTGTGTGTGTGTGTGTGTGTGTGTGTGTGTGTGTGTGTGTGTGTGTGAGCCTTACAGTCTTTTGCAGACATTTTGAAGTGTTTTATTTTCAGGCATTTAGAAATAATAGCAAAAAAGAATAGAATCTTTTCCTCAATTTTTTGATGAAGTTTTTTTTTTCTTGATTTTTGGGTCACACCCGGCCATGCACAGGGGTTACTCCTGGCTCTTCACTCAGGAATTACTTCTGGCGGTGCTCAGGGGACCATATGGGATGCTGGGATTAAAACCCGGGTCGGCTGCGTGCAAGGCAAACGCCCTACCCACTGTGCTATCGCTCCAGCCCCTGATGAAGTTTTTCAATAATATTCTTTTATTTTACCAACATGTAGAGCTTAGTAATAATTTGCATGCATCTACATTTATTTGAATATTGATTTTACTAATATTTACCTGCTCCAGGTGTCCAGCCATCACTCATCTACTGTAACATACCAAGGCTCATCCTTCTGTCTTCAGCACCTCGTTTTTCTTTAAAATAAAGAAAAAAGAGCTTCCTTGGGTTTCACTGATTCAACTGAAGTGTATTAGTATATATGATATACTTGTAGAATTGTCAATGGTAGAGAATTTTGATGGCAGTGTGATACTATTTAAGCCAAAATAGCAAGTGAAAGAATACAAGTAGTTAAACATTTGATATTTTAAATTCTTCTAATATGCCTGAGGCTATCAGAAGATTGTTCTCCCCAGTCATTAATTTATTACTTATTTATAGGATTACCCAGCACATGAACATTTTGTTTCAAAAATAATTGAGGGGCTGAGGACATAGATAAAAAGAACGGAGCACATGATTTGCATGTGGAGAGCTTGCATGAAAGATCCCCAACACTGCATGGTCCCACTGAGCATTGCCATGTATGAGCCTGGTGGCTCCCACATTTTCGGGCTGGAGGATTAAAACTTCAGCTGGGCCAAAAACTGCAGAGAATGGGCCCTAGGTTCCCTGAGGACCTCTTGAGAGACCCCCCTGAAAATAGAACTAAAAAAATAAATTAATTAACCTGAACTAAATCAATTAGTAAAGAAAATACTGAGTCAATAGTATTTTACAAGTATGCTCTATTTTGGAGCTGCCTATATCCCAAATCAGGGTTCTTAATATCCTATTCTCTCTAATAAGATTATTTATTATATGTGAAATAAAATAAAATGTTGTTTTATGAAGAAATAAAGATATTCTGTATCTAGCAAATAATGCCATTCTAACAAATAATGTCATTGTACCAATTTTTAGATTATTCTTAACTATTTGGTTTTGCTTTGGTGGGGTATAGATCACATAAATGAAAGAACATTTCAAACTTTCAATGACTTTTACTTTAAGATAGACACTTTCACCTGTAGGAGCAGGAAACCACTAGACACCCACACATACACTTGTGTGTACCTCTTGCACTTGTACCAACTTCCTCGGGATGTTTGGCCAAACCATTCAACCAGTATGTGGTTTTGTCCACTGAACTAGAAAATAGTACCACTGATCTTAATGTTGTGACCTATATTCATTACTTTCCCTATCAACTAAAGTAAATTCATTTTCTCTCTTACACAAATGTACTTTTTCAATCTTTCTAGTTCCTCTTTGTTCAAGTACTTTGAAAAGACTGGTTTTTTTTACTGTGCCTTCAAATACTTTGTTGACAAATAAAGATTGTTCATATTAGTTTAATTTTTTCCAATGATGCCATGAAATTTCCTTGGCATGTCATCTGTTTGATGGCATGAACTTCAGGAAAGCCCTGGTTTCGAACATAAGGGACAAATGCTGACCCAATAAGCCAAGCAAAGAATTTTATCTATGAAAGAATAATTTCTCATTAATCCAAATTAAATTCATGTTCAGAGAACTTGGTTCTCTCACATTGAGAAAAAACATTTGAACCATAGAGCAGGGGTTAAGGAATCATACTTGTGGCCACAGCACAACAGAAATTCTCATTTTCTTTCATCTGCTAATGATCCTAAATTTAACATTAAGAGGAAGTACTGAGCCTCATTTTGTCTTTTCTTTTAGAAGTGTTCAAGTGACATGGCTGCATAGAAGGAAAAATCCTTGCCTGCAAAACATTTCTTCCCCAGCAGTCTGGACATAGGCAGTCTTCTGCCTGCAGGGCCCCTGAGGGAGTCTGACCACTATTTTTTTACTTAACTTAAGCTTGCATGCACACATCTGATTTATGCCTACAGCCAGTTAACCACATATGTTTTCCTCACACCTGACTCCAAATAGTTCCAGCACGCTGTCAACCCTTTTTCATACTCCAGGATGCTGACTGGGGTATATTGATTTCCTTATTATCCTTGGATTAGTGCAACCACCTGGGGCTTGAGATGTGTCTGAGTTGAAAAAAAGAAAAAAAAAGAAAACAGAAAAGAAGGAAGGAAGGAAGGAAGGAAGGAAGGAAGGAAGGAAGGAAGGAAGGAAGGAAGGAAGGAAGGAAGGAAGGAAGGAAGGAAGGAAGGGAGGGAGGGAGGGAGGGAGGGAGGGAGGGAAGGAAGGAAGGAAGGAAGGAAGGAAGGAAGGAAGGAAGGAAGGAAGGAAGGAAGGAAGGAAGGAAGGAAGGAAGGAAGGAAGGAAGGTTGGAGGGAGAGAGGGATGGAGGGAGGGAACATCTAAGCCAGAAAGAGTCAAGTGGCTCCTTTTTAGTTTTTTTGTAACCACATACAACTTTAAATGAATAATTTTAATTTAAGCAGTTAAACGTTACAATATTGGCTTTAAATTTTGGTTATTTATAGATAGATACCTATTTCATGTTGATAAAGTTAACTTTTTTGTTTGTTCGATTGGTTTGATTCTTTGTGGTCATATTTGGCGGTACTCAGGACTTACTTCCAGTTTTGTGCCCAGGGCCAGCTCCTAGCAGGAGTGATCAAACCTGTGTCAGCAGCATGCAAGACAAGGCTTTACCTGCTGTAGTATCAGACCCCTGAAGTTACCTTTTAATCCTCATTTTCTAAGCAGAAGTTTTTCTCCTCTTCCCCTAGAGCAACTCGTGGTAGCACTCCAGTCACCAGCGGTCTTCAGTGCTACAGGTCTTGACACCCTCAAGAGGTCAACAGCAACCTCTGGATGGGAAAGCAGCTCTGTCCGAGCATCTCTCTTTGAGCAGTGTCTCAGTTTCTTGCAACAACTTTTTTCTCTGCCAAGACCGCAATTTCCAGCAGTCATGACCTGTGCTTATATACTCTAGGTATATACCTCTGTTGTCTGACTGGTTATACCTGATATTAATGAGAGTGTGAGAACCCGTTCATCTGATTTGCTAACACAAAACAACCAGATTGCCTAGATAATCACCTCCTAGATATACCTCCTAAATGGTTTATATAGTGGTGCCTGCCCTTTGCTGTAACTATGTAATGTACGTTTCCTCTCAGATACTACCATGGTGGATTATACTGACTGATTCCCAAGTACTAAAGCAGTGTTTCAATCTCTAGATATAATTCCATTTGATAACAATATTTGATTAATTTACTATTATCAAGGGATTCAGTGTCTCACTTTTTTTTTTCAGGACATTTTTGTGCATATTCTTAGGACATGTTGGTTAGTCGTTTTCTTTTAATGTCTGATTTTATATCAGGATAATGTTCAACCCATAAATTGACTTGAGATCTCCTCTTTTACTTTATGGAAGTGACTGGGTAAAATTGATATTTCTTTCTTAAATGTTTGGTAAAGATTAAGTGACATGGGCCTGAAGATTTCATTTTCAGAATTTTTTTTTAACTCTGAATTCAGTTTCTTTAATAATTGTAGGGCTAGTTTGTTAATCCATTTCATCTTGGATAAATTCTGGCAGCTTGCAGCTTTTCAAGAATTGGGCCATTTTAATCTTTGTTGTAGAATTTCCATGCATAGAGATGTTCATAGTATTCCCTCTCTGTCCTTTTAGTGAGAGAAGGAATCTGGAGTTCCAACCTCTGTCAATGATCAAGAATCAGGGATGCTATCTCATTTGCCAAGGTGTCGAAAATGAGATGGGCCGGACACATAATGCGATTTAGAGACGACCGCTGGACTACAGCTATTACGAACTGGATTCCACGGGACATCAAAAGAAGCATGGCCGCCCACCTACGAGATGGTCAGACTTCTTCGTCAAGACCCTAAATGAACAGTTTGAGGCTCTTCGTATTCCTGGAGTTAAGCAGACGCTATTGGGCTATACTAGCACACAACAGAGACAAATGGGGACGTTACTGGCGCCCGCTCGAACAAATCAATAAACAACGGGATAACAAGTGATACAAGTGGCACAAGTGAAAGTGACATATACACATAATATATATGTATATATATGTGAGGATGGGCATAGCCAACAGTGTTCAGGACTTACTCCCGGTTCTGTGTTCAGAGGTGACTTCTGGTGGTGTTTGGGGACCATATGCTGTGCCAGGGAATGAACCAGGTTTGGTCATATGCAAGGCAAGCTCCATAACACCTGTACTATCATTTTTCTGGACCATAGACCTAATAAAACCAAATTACTATTTTGAAAGACTATGTTTTAGTTTTATTTATTTTATCTATTGTTTTTCTGGGTTTTTTTAAAAAATGGTTATAATTTTACTTCTGTGTAATTGAGTTTCTTTTGCTCTTCTTTTAGAGATGGTAAATAAAATTATTTGAAACTTTAAAAAATTTTGAAATAAAAAGAACATGCTTTTTTTATTTCAAAATATATACCAGTGCTTTTGAGACTTCCTCATTGACCTATATAGTACTCAGATGTATGTTCTTTAACTTGTGCTTGGAAATTTGCCCATTGCCATTTTTATATCAGTTTCTAGTTTAATTACATTATATTTGAAGCCATGTAATGATTTAAATTCTCTAAAGTTTGGTCCTCCTTAACTTTTTACTTGTCATCTAATGACCAGTTTATATTTCCATAAAATCAATGCTCTTAACATGGGAATGTTATGCTGGAATATTTTAAAAACAGATTGTTTATGATAAATTCCATGGGTAAATATGCACTTTCAGCATATGTTTGCAATAAAAGTGACCCTGTATACTTATCTTAAATTAGAAAATTTAAGAGAACTATTTGAAATAGTAGGGGACAAATATTTGAGGGTTCATATACATTATGCACTTTTGTATGTGAGCAGAATTACTCCTTTACCCTACCCATTTTACCCAGTAGAAAGGTCAGCTTCATGATTGTGTAAGATTTTTAAGACAACTGTGCAACCTTAAGGCACCTTCAGGAAAGAAAGGTTTTGAGTTGGTGCCCTAGATATTTTCTAAATATTAATGTAATGTTTTCCTCATTGCAGGCTTTTCAATTTATGGTTTTTTTTAGCTCCTGGTATATTCTTCACACTTTTCTAATAACATGAAGTGGTGGATTAGACAATAGAGCAGGCTGAATAAAATGACATGCATATGTCCACTTTAACCTACTATTGATAAACTGATACAAAGTTTTTAAGTATATATATATATATATATATGTATATATATATATATATATATAATTAACAGGGGTAGGCATCCCAATGTGTAGCTTTAAAGTTTCAGGCTGAGGGGCTAGAGTGATAGCACAGTGGGTAGGGCATTTGCCTTGCACGAGGCCAACCGGGGTTTGATTCCCAGCATCCCATATGGTCCCCAGAGCACCACCAGGAGTAATTCCTGAGTGCAGAGCCAGGAGTGACTTCTGAGCATCGCTGGGTGTGACCCCAAAATAAAAAAAAATAATTATAATAAAGTTTCAGGCTGAGTGAATCTCCTGATATTTCATTGATAGAGTCTCCCTTGGAGATTCAGGAATCTGCATTTTTAAGTCAAGGCACTCCTCTCTAAATCACAATATAACAGCCAGTATGTGATTTATGAATACTTTCAGGTAAGTAGTTACTGAAATATATTTAGTTAGCCTATTGCATTCCAATAAAATTTCTAAGAATTTTGGAATTTCCTGTTCTATTTGAAATCTGTTTGCCAGTAAAGTTATGTTATTGTAACTAGCCCAGTGAAGGGAATTTAACAAACCCAAAGTAACTTGGCACCGGTGACAATTAGGAATCATAGTAGATAAGTAACTTCAGTTTTCTCATTCTCTGTGGTATTAATCTGAGTTTTTCTCTCTGTTTGTAGCTCCACTGAGTCTCTGGTGGGATTCAGTCCCTGTTGCTCTCCTTGTAATCCTCTTCATAATGTGATCATTGGGTTTTTCCCTATTCTTGTCTCACATTGCTAGCTCCTTTACTCTCATCCCAAATGCACTGGTCCATTGGCCTGCTTTTATAGGGATTCAAATGAAAATTCTAGATATTCAGGGGTACTTGTTGGATAAATTTCAAAATGTAGTTTCATAAAAAGTAAACATAACATAGCATTAAGTGGAGGGGATGCGCTAAGACATCAACTATTTCTTGGCAAATACGCTATACAAAATATCTTCATTATTCACGACTATTGATATTTAGTCATGATAGGTAGACAAGCATGACTGTCAACTTTGAGCCATGAAGACAACTTCTAAAACACAAATAAGCTTCTTTCTTCTCAAATCTTTTTCAGTAAATTTCATTACTTCTCTTATCAAAGAATTTGTCTTTATTATTTTTATCTTTTTTAAAAATATATTTTATTATATTTATATCATAAATATGGTTTTATTTGTGTAATAATAATTATGTATTTATTATTATTATTTATTAAATATTCTATGCTGTTTTTAATGAATTTTCCTTTGTTCTTACCTCATTCACACCAGGACTTGTGGCATTGTATGTAGAGTCAATGTTCATCTTTTGTCTTCTCATCCTCCTCACTTGAACCAAAGAATAACCCTGCTTCTTTACATATATTTTTAATTCAACTGACAAGTCTAAGACCTCAATTAGTCAACAATTCTCACCACAGTGTCATAGAATAAAATGCACAAAAACTCAGTGGCATTTAACAATCAATATTCATGCATATGTTCATGAATCTGTACTTGCCTGTAGAATCATCAGAGCTAGGGTAGACACAGCTGGACTCTGTTTCTGTCTCGGCATTTGGCTAAGCTTAGGCCATCACTGTGAGCTGGGCTTGAGTAGCTCCACTCTGGGCTTCCAGCTGAAGGGGAAGTAATTATCCAAAGCATTTAAAGCCTCTGCGTGCCTACGGATAACAAACAGTCCATTGGCCAATGTAAGTCACATGACCTTTCCAGGGGTAGGAGAATGTATGTAGTGTATTTGGCCATGACAAGTATGTACCTGCAAATGCTACTACACAGAAGCCAGGAACTGTTAAGTGATACCTCCATCTACCATAAAGCTTTAGCTGACTGGAATGTTGAGTAGTCTCCTTTAGTAATTCCCAAGGAGATCTGTAGACCTAAGGGACTAACATTTTTTAAAGGATCTGTAAGTTTGAAACAATTTTTATTATAATCATAAGGTATCACTTAACTGAGTTACTCTCATTCTTTTATGAGTTGGAAGTGTAGTTTTTCAGCATCTATGAAGTGTGGAATATGGCAGCTTGCAGAAGCAGATATGAAACCCCAGCTGTCTTCTGAGGAAACAAAGATTCGATGTTTGAAAAATGTGAAACAATGTCCCTAATCTCACTAATTATTTGGTAATGTTTCACTAAAAATATGTCAGTTATGTTAAGAGCCTTACAATTATAATTTTTACCTCTTTGGTGGGGCCAGAGACATTTGAGTCAAATCCGGTGGGGATCAGGAACCTTTCCTGATTGTGAGCTCAGGGATACTTGGGAACCATATGCAGTTCATGGGATTAAACTGGGGCCACTGCATGCAAGGCCAACTGCCTTTAATCCTTCTACTGTATCTCTAGCTGTATCCAAATTACAGTATGGGGGGGCAGGGTTGCACACTAGGTAGTGCTTGGGCTCATTCCTAGCAGTGCTCAGGGGACCATGCAGTGCCAGGGGTTGAACCCAGGCCCCCTCTATGCAAGATAAGAACTTTAGAACATTAAGCTATTTCTCTGGATTTATTTATTTTTTAAATTGTGGAGGCCATATCTGCAGTGCTCAATGAGCTTGGGGAACCCTGATGTTCTAAGGAGTAAATCCAGTGTCTTGTACATAAAAAACATATGTTCTACCATTGAGCTACATTCCTAGCCCAATTATAAATTTTAGATCAATGAATAAAAGGTTTTTAACATTCTTAACTTTAATATTAAATATGGTATTAATAGATGGAATCTATATAAACAAAAGTTCTTTATGGGCTTCAATCATTGATTTATATTTTATTCCCTTTTTATTGTGATAAAATATACATAGAATAAAATTTACCAACTTAAGCAATTTTTAGTTTATAGTCAGTAATTGTAAATATTCATACTATGAATGAGATCAACAGACTCTTTTCATTTACAAACATGAAACTCTCTACCTGTTAAAGAAACTTTCCCTTCTCCCTTTTCACTAATTTCTGGTCACCACCATTCTACTTTATACTGTGTTTGACTATTTTAGCTACATCATATAAGTAGAAGTTTACAACATTCATCTTATTGTGACTGGTTCATTTCATTTAGCTTAATGTTCTCTAGGTATATCTATGTTGTATAACATGTGAAGGAATCTCTTTCCTTTTTAAGGATAAATATTATTCTACTGCATGAAACTACCACATTTTTTAAATTTTATTCTTTAATTAATGAATCACCATGAGGGTACAGATACAGATTCACACATTTTAGAACTTGTTTTTCCCTCATATAATGTTCACAAACACATCCCTCCACCAGTGCCCATTCTCCACCACCAATAAACCCAGTATCCCTCCCCCACCAATCCCATCTCCCCCCCACCTCACCCTGCCTCTGTGGCAAGGTATTCCCTTTTGATCTCTCTCTCTCTCTCTCCAATTGGGTGTTGTGGTTTGCAATAGGGGTATTGAGTGGCCATTGTGTTCAGTCTCTAGTCTACTTTCAGCACACATCTCCCTTCCCGGGTGGGATCTCCAACCACAATTTACTTGGTGTTCCCTTCTCTATCTGAGCTGCCTTTTTCCCCAGCAAGTGAGACCAGCTTCAAAGCCATGGAGCCAACCTACTGGTACTTATTTCTACTATTCATGGATATTAGTCTCCTATTCTGTTATTTTATATTCCACAGATGAGTGCAATCTTTTCTATATCCCACATCAGTGAACATTTGAGTTACTCAACTTCTTGGCTACAGTGATAATGCTACTACGATATAGGGTGTGAAAATATTTCTTTAAGCTCCTCCTTTAAAATTTAAACCTATAATTGTAATTGAGAGATACTACGTAAATTATATTGTTAATTTAGTAACTTATTTTGACTGTTTTATTTTAACACCATAATTCACAAATTTCATAATACAGTGGTTTTAGGCATCCACACATTCAGTGTTTTAACACAAGTTTCACCACCAATCCCCCATTTCTTCTACCAACCTCCCAACCCTCCAATCCCATTACCAATATTCCCAGCTTCCACCTACCCCCAAGCCTGCCCCCTTAACAGACACAAGTAATTTTACTTCATATTTCTTACTATAACAAAATGGCAAATGAACTTATCAGAAAAAAATGTTGTGAAAATCAATGACTATTGTTACATCTCACAACGGTGTTACTAAAGTCATTGTCTGAAGAGTTACTGAGCTGACTAGTGCTGGTTGAGCCTTCTGTGTCCTTTTTTGGTTGTCGTTTTGGCTCATTGAGCTTGGTGGGCTTCTATGCAAATTTCCCACTAAATTTCCTGTGATCCTATTGGGCTGTTCATGCTGTGAAAGATAGAAGAGATGTTCAGGAGCTGTGCAGCTGAGCCATTTATATGTTGGAGGAGATCGTGCATGGTGACTACAGGGCCTCTCTGGGAGGGAGGGGAATCTGTTGGCCTCCCGTTCTGAGAAGGCCTCAGAGTTGTCCACCTGAAGATCAATATACTTAAGATGATATATATAGTCTCTGGGTGCCTTCCCCCCACCCCACCCCAGTTTTATTTTATTTTTAGGTAATTATAGATTTGTTCGAAGTTATAATAAGTAACTCAGTCACCTATGTGCCCTTTACCCAATTTTCCTCAGTGGAGCCCTCTTTAAAACTGTGGGATAGTAACATAAAGATATTATTGCTATCCGTACATTCAAGTACGGAACAAATTTCTATCACAGCATGTAATACTCAAGGGCTCCTTTTTTTTTTTTTTCTGTTCCTTGCCTCTCTGAGAGCCGGGCAAGCTACCGAGAGTATCCCACCCATACGGCAAGCCTAGCAAGCTACCCATAGTGTATTCGATATGCCAAAAACAGTGACAAGTCTCACAATGGAGATGTTATTGGTACCCGCTCGAACAACCGGACGACAGTCCTAGGGTGCTACAGTATGGGAGAGGGTTCTCAGGAATACTCAGGAGGGGAGCTGGAGCGATAGCACATCGGGTAGGGCATTTGCCTTGCATACAGCCAGCCCAAGTTCGATTCCCAGCATCTCATATGGTCCCCTGAGCACCACCAGGAGTAATTCCTGAGTGCAGAGCCAGAACTGACCCATGTGCATCGCCAGGTGTGACCCAAAAAGCAAAGAAGAAAGAAAGAAATACTCAGGAGGTCCCAGGTCCATTCCTGATGGTTTCTGGTAATTGTGTTCCCAGCTATGCTGTCCTGGAAATTCAGTTTCCTGGCTAACAATGCAATGATGCTTGGGCCCAGTGATGTCACCAGGGCCATATCCAGTGATGCTGGAAATGTGGAGCATGTAATGTCAAGATTGAACGTGGGACAGAGAGGATGGATACTCAAAGTACTTTGAGCTGTCTCCTGACCCCTGACCCTCATGAACCCCTTTTATAACTACTTCCTTTCCCATTCCCTCCTTATCTTCTACATGATTTTTTTTTTCTGTACTTGGAAAATGTGCCACTTTCTTCTGACCTTCATGATTTTTGACAAGAAATTTCTTGCTTCTCCAATTGCTTACTCTGTATTGATCAGTTTTTTTGGTGTCTTATACTGTTTTCACAATGAATTTGAATTTAGTTTCAGAATTCTTATTTTATGTCTTGGTGTGGATTTATTTGGTTTTATAATATTTGGGATTTACTCAGTCTGTTGAATTTGTAGGCTTATTCACGTTTACTAAAATTGGGGGGAATTTTGAGCTACCATTTCAATTGCTTTTGCAATTTTACATTATTTCTCCACCATTTAAAAAAAATCAGTTATTGTATGTCCTAAAATTTCCATTTGGCTTTTGTTTATGTCCTTTAAGCTTTCGTTGGTATATTTCCATTCTATCATTTGCTTCGACCATGATCATAATTGCTCATGAAAGCTTCTTATGACTCTTTACAAATCTCTGTTGGAAAGTTCTGACATCTCTGTCATTTCTGCTCATGTTTCGGTTGATTGTCTTTTGTACCTCCAAAGACAAAAAGACAACTTTTCTGTAGCGTTTTCAAAAAAAAAAAGCATATGGAGACCTAAATGTTTTGCGTAGTGTGTTGTGAGACGCTGGATATGACAGTTTTTCTTTTACTTGACTTTCTCCGAATACTGCTCTGGCTAGCAAGGTGGTAATGCCTCCTTATGACTTCCAGGAGGTCAGTCGAGCTTCCCCGCTGGCTTTCACGGCCTTCGTTCTTGCCTGTCCACTAGTGATAGCTCGTGGATTCTAATGACGGCTCCCAGGCTGGGGGATGACGGCGTTCTTGTTACCGCTCCTTCCGTGGCCTCCATGGCAGCATCTGAGGGGTGAGGGCTGGCTTTTTGACCATTAGCCCATGAGGAAAGCGTAGCTGTTCCCTAGTCTCTCTCCGACAACAGCCTAGCAGGATGCTGGCGCTCCTTCCTTGTCACAGGCTCCTCAGAGAAGTCTAGACTCTGTGTTCAGCTTTGCCAAGCTATATAGTGTTTCTTTTCATTTGTTTCTTTGTTTGTTTTGGTGAGGTTTGGTTGGTGAAGAAATGTTTCCCCCTAAAAGATTTCTGTCTTCCAAGGCCACGTCCTTCCTTGTCCTTCCGTTAGAGAATACTGACTTTGGGGGTTTCTTTTGCTGATATCTCTGGTATTCATGGATTGCTGACTTCCTTCTCCTACATGTGTCTTTAGTTCTGGAATCTGGGTGCTAAGAAGGAACCCACAGAGCATAACTAAACAGTCTCTGGGGTTCTGGTCCCAAGCTGCCCTGCCTTCCTTTTGTTACCTTTGGTGTATTTTTAGTGATTTTTTTTGGATTGTTTTAATAAATGATTTCCAAAATGTTTACAGTGGCTAGGGCATTTGTCTTGCATGCGGCCGACCCGGGTTCGAATCCTCTGTCCCTCTCGGAGAGCCTGGCAATCTACCGAGAGTATTCCACCTGCATGGTAAAGCCATGCTAGCAAGCTATCTGTGGCATATTTTGTATGCCAAAAATAGTAACAACAAGTCTCACAATGGATACATTACTGATGCCCACTCGAGCAAATTGATGAGCAATGGGATGACAGTAACTGTGATACAGTGATAATTTTTTATTGGTGAATCACTGTGAGGTACAGTTGCAGACTTACAAACTTTTGTGCTTGCATTTCAGTCATACAATGATCGAGTATCCATCCCTCCACCAGTGCCTATTTTCAACCACCAATGGTCCCAGCATCCTTCCCACCACCCCCACCCCGTCTCCTCCACCCCACCCTGCCTCTGTGGCAGGGCATTTCCTTTTGCTCGTTCTCTCCTTTTGGGTGCTGTGGTTTGCAGTAGAGGTATTTAGTGGCCATCATGTTCAGTCTATAGTCTACTTTCAGCCCTCATCTCCCATCCCAAGAGGGCCCTTCTAGCACCCTTTACTTGGTGGTCCCTTCTCTATCTGTGCTGCCTTTTCCCCCAGCATGCAAGGCTGGCTTCTAAGCTGTGGAGTAATCCGTCTGGTACTTATCTCTAATATTCTTGGGTGTTTGTCTCCCAATCTGTTACTTTATATTCCATGAGTGAATGCAATCTTTCTATGTCTGTCCCTCTCTTTCTGACTCATTTTACTTCACATGATACTTTCCATGTTGATCCACCTATATGCATATTTCATGACTTCATCTTTCCTAACAGCTGCATAGTATTCCATTATGTGGATGTTGAGTTCCCATAAAGAAATTAGTGATAAAAATTATGTTGATTTTGTTTTCGTAGAGCTAGGAGTATCCCTCACAAGCCTGAAGAAAAGTATAGAGAAATTCTGTAACTCAACAGCTTTACAATTGCTAATTGCACTGAAATATTCTCAAATTTTTGTACTCCAAGTATGTGTCAAACAAAGTAAAACATAATGTATTCAAAACTGGTCTAAGGGGCTGGAACAATAGCACAGATGGTAGGTTGTTTGCCTTGCACATGGTCAACCTGGGTTTGATTCCCAGTATCCCATATGGTTCCCCGAGCACCGCCAGGGGTAATTCCTGAGTGCAGAGCCAGGAGTAACCCCTGTGCATTGCCAGGTGTGACCCAAAAAGAAAAAAAAAAGTGGTCTCAGTAAGGTTGATTTCTATTTACTGCGATGCCTAAAGGTGGTAAAAAAAAAAAATCCTCTTGTATCTAAGTACTACCTTTTCCCTCCCAAAAAGGATGCTTTAATACAAAATTTTTTAAAAAGCTAAAACTCTCAGAAGCGTCATGCCTTTTTCTTTTTTTCTTTTTCTTTTTAGGTTACACCTGGCGATGCACAGGGTTACTCTTGGCTCTGCACTCAGGAATTACTCCTGACGGTGCTTAGAGGACCATATGAGATGCTGGGAATCGAACCTGGGTTGGCCACATGCAAGGCAAATATCCTACCCAATGTGCTATCTTTCCAACCCTAAAGCAGCATGCCTTTAAAATACACAAATAGATCTGGAGAAATCATACAGGCAATGAAGATGCTTGCCTTGAATGCAGATGACCACAGTTTGGCCCCTGGTAATATTTGGTCCCTTGAGCATTGCCCGGAGTCATATCTGATCTGAAAGCCAGAAATAGCCTCTGAGAATAACTGGGTATGGCCCAATCTACCCCCATCTTCACAACATTATAAACTTATTTTAAACCTCAAATGCCTTTAAAATTCTTTCCAACTCATTCTGATTCAATAGATCCCGATCTCCTCCTAAGTGTGTATAAAGAGGCAATTAAGTAGGAAGACTTGCTCTAATTTACTTTTCTGTCATTGCTGATTTTAAACCAATAATGCCTCACCGATAGTAAGGAAAGGACATGATTTTATTGAGTTAGCAGGGGCTTCTTGAGATTTTTTTTTGATAAATGTTTATTGCTATTTTTTTCCTTATGTTTTACCTTGTTTTTACCTCGAGACTGTTCAGATAGGTATATTTTTCAGTAATCAATTAATTAATTATATTGGATCCAATCCAGACAGGATTTAACTCTGCAACTGCTTTTTGCTAGATTCACTGTCATTATTACCTAGATTTTGCAAATTTCAGGAGTCCAAGGGTGAAGAGAGTTGAAGGCAGGTCCCTGTGCTTTTTGTCTGGGTTCTCTAAGCCATGACATGCAACCGCTGAAGGTACAGAAATTGGCTTTGGAAAACAGCAGAGGTTCTCTGGATTAGAATCATTTAAAATCTGTGGTCTTATTTTATTTCCACCGAACTCTCCCTAGGCTGAATCATTTCCTCAAAGGACCACCAAGTCAAGTGTCAATTTAATCTCAAATCTCCAAGGAAAAGTTTACAGTTGTCAGTGGCATGTCCTCCTCAAGATGGAAATAACAGAGCGCGAGCTTTCTGCTGGGCCAGGAAGCATTGATTGCTGGAGAGAGCAAATGCTCTTACAGTCTAATCAATCTCACAGAGCAGATGGATACCGCAATTAGTGTGAAAACAATTTTGCCAAGAATATTAACACTTCTTGAGTTTATCAAGAAGGGGTGAAGTTTCTAGTCAATAATTTTCTAAATTTATAGAATAGTTACTAATGAGCAACAGGGTGCAGGATCTCTGGTCTTGTTATCTTGTGTAGGCCATTGAGGTAATTAGGAGAATTGGGAAAAAAATGAGAACAAAAGAAGCAATGTTTCTAGAATCATTTAAAGGGGTCAGTGTGCCATGCCATTCCCAGATTTTTGTGTGTGTGGGATTCATAACATGGATAAATGTGAAAAACATGCTTCAACTTAAAATTCTACTTACCAAGCAAACCTTTCTATTTCTTTTCTATTATCTTCACCTTTGTCTTTCTGTGTCCCTCATTCCTTATCCTAGCTCTCTTTTCTTTCTTCCCTTAGTTTTATTTCAAAAATGTTTGCCCACTCTTTTTCACATTTTCCACATAATTTTGGTCAAATAAAATTCTGTAATGTAGCTTGAAGCTAATCAGATTGTCTAAAATTATTTAGGTATAGCCTTGTTGGCAAATTATTAATATAAAATCCCCATAATTATGATCTGTTTAATCAATAGTTGAGTGTTAAAATTATGACTGTGACAAATATGGATAAAACAATCAGTGCCAAAGCAAAAAAAATTATAGTTTCATTTGGAGAAGTTAATTTTTTTTGAAATATATCCACTGGGGCCAGATACATAACTTCTCTGTGTTTAGCTTAATGAATAGTAATGCCACTAGAATAATGTGTCTATCTTGTATGCTAACTTGAATTATAAAGGGTCAGAACAGTGCTAGTATAGGGAATAAGGCAAAGATTTCTGCCCTCATTATTTCTATGCAACTCTGTACTGAACATTCTAGAAAATAAACTGGAAGAACTCATTTAGATTTGAAAGAATAAATTAAACTATTTGGAGGGGAGCAGAGGACTGAGATAACTCTACCTATGTAGAAAACCTGATGGAATTTCCACAAAAAACGACAACACTATTAAGTAAGGTTAGGCAAGATTGAATAATAAAAGATCAATTTATACACACACAATTAACCATGTTGTGGCTAGAGAGATAGTACAACAGGCAGGATACTTGTCTTGCATGTGACCTATTCAAGTTCAATTCCCAGAACCCCATATATTCTTTCAGGCCCCACCAAAATTGACCCCTGAAGTCAGAACTATGAGTAAACCATCGGCACACTGGATGTGGCTCCAAAACAGAACAAACAAACAAAGACACAAAAACCAACTGTGTTTCTGCATATGGGAACATTTTTTTTAATGTTGTATGCAATGGAATCCAAATATGAATCAATTTACAAATAATAAAATATATCCAACCTATTGGATCTAATCCAGACAGAATCTTAGTCTGCAGCTGCTAATAGATAAATCTGACCATCTACAGATGCTAGAACTAAACATAGAAGACTTTAAAATATGATTGAGAGAAAGAGAAGATTTAAATAAATGAAGATATTTATGTGTTCATGCATTCAAAGACTTGACACTGTTAAAATGCCAGCTTGTCCCAAAATTATGTATGGAGTTTGAGGAATTTCAATCAAAATCCAGTAATTTTTTTTGGAAAAAACTGTTGAATTGAGTCTAAAATGAATAGGGAATTGAAAAAGTCCCAGTCACCGAAACAGCTTTGAAATATAATGAAGTTCAAAAATTTTGATCACATGCCTTTAAGACTAATTATAAAGGTATGGCCATATAAACAGTGAATTCATGGGGCCAGGCGATAGTACCGTGGGTTGGGCATCTGCCTTGCATGTAGTAGACTGGGTTACCGGGTTTAATCCTCAGTACCCTAGGCATTCCATATGGTCTGCTGAGCACTTCCTGAAGTTATTCCTGAGCTCAGAGTCAGGAGCAATCTCTGAGCATGGCTGGTGTAGCCCAATAAATAAACAAACAAACAAATAAATAAATAAAAACTAAATGAATAAAGACTCGGGGCTGGAGCAGTAGCAGAGGGTAAGGTGTTTGCCTTGCACGCGGCTGACCCAGATTCGATTCCCAGCATTCCAGGTGGTCCCCCAAGCACCGGTGGGAGTAATTCCTGAGTGCAGATCCAAGAGTAACCCCTGTGAATCACCGGGTGTGACCCAAAAAGGAAAAAAGAAAAAAAAGCATAAAAAAGAAAGAATAAAGACTACAAACTGTATAGTCTTAGTGAAAAGGTTGAGAAAGAGCATCAAAGCAAAAGACAAAGTTCAGGAGCATACATAATAAAGTCAATTATTATAACATACATAATGAAGTCAATTATCATTTTTTGTTTTATTTTTATACTCCTGGCTCATATAAGGGGCTTTACCCATTGTACTATTGCTCCAGTCCAAAATTCAATCTGTCACTATCACTGTCACTGTCATCCTTGTTGCTCATCGATTTGCTCGAGCGGGCACCAGTAACGTCTCCATTGTGAGACTTGTTGTTACTGTTTTTGGCATATCGAATATGCCATGGGTAGTTTGCCAGGCTCTGCTGTGCAGGCGAGATACTCTGGGTAGCTTGCTGGGTTTACCAAGGGGGCGAAGGAATCGAATCCGGCTTGGCTATGTGCAAGGCGAATGCCCTACCTGCTGAGCTATCACTCCAGCCCAAAGTTAAAAAAAAATTTTAAAGCTCAATCTATTTTTTAAAAATATTACCTTACAATCTAGAATCTGGGAGAGATGGGACAGGGTGAAAGACACCTTGTCCAAGCTAGACCCTGGGGGAGAGGGGATAGAGCAGGGGCATGTGAGAGAAATGCCGGCTGGAATGGTAGGTGAGCTATTACGGAAGTGGCCCCCTTTGCCCCATCAGAAGAGGTCAATTGATTTTTGACAAACCAAATTGCAAAGGCAATTGAAAAGAGAAAAGGCCTTTATGCAAAATGTACGGAACAACTGAAGACATATACTCTCCCCCAACTGAGAAGGAGTAAAATATAACTTCCACCCTTATTTGATACTTGTATCATGCACAAAAATCAATTCAAATTGGATCATGGATTTATTTTTTTGGGGGGTCACACCCGGAGATGCACAGGGGTCACTCCTGGCTCATGCACTCAGGAATTACTCCTGGCGGTGCTTGAGGGACCATATGGGATGCTGGGATTCAAACCCGGGTCGGCCGCGTGCAAGGCAAACGCCCTACCCGCTGTGCTATCACTCCAGCCCTGGGTCATGGATTTAAATGTAAATCTTAAAAGTTGAAAATGTCTAAAGGAAAAGATAAAAGAAAATTTCTATAGCCTTTAGTTAGACAATTATATGAATATGGAAAGCAAGATCTTTAAAAGAAAAAAAACCGTCAAATTGGACCACCAAAACCAAGAATTTCTTTCTATTGTTCAAAAGATTCAAAGGCTTAACTGGTGGTGAACGAAGAGACAAACATGGGCTTGTAAACGTATATCACTGTCACTGTCATTGTCACTGTCATCCCATTGCTCATCGATTTGCTTGAATGGGCACCAGTAACATCTCCATTTTGAGACTTGTTACTGTTTTTGGCACATCAAATACACCACGGGTAGCTTGCCAGGTTCTGCCTTGTGGGCGAGATACTCTCGGTAGCTTACCAGGCTCTCTGGAGAGGGGTGGAGTAATCGAACTGCAGTCAGCCATGTGTAAGTTGAATGCCCTACTGCTATGCTATTGTTGGGGCAATAGCACAGTGGGTAAGGTGTTTGCCTTGCATGAGGTCAACCCGGGTTCAATTCCTCCATATATGTATATGGCATATCTAAATAAAAACTCATAATAAAAATAAAATGCTGCCAAAATTCAAAAATAAGGGCTGGAGCTATAGTACAGTGGCATTTGATTTGCACACCTGGTCAACACAGCCCAGCACCACCTATGGTACCCCCCAAGCTCACCAGAAATAATCCCTGAGCACAGAGGCAGGACTAAGCTTGTACACTGCTGGGTGTGGCCCCAAATAAAAGAGCAACAATAAAATAAATTCGAAAATAAGGAAGCAAACAATACTCAAAAACTGACAACAAAAGAACTTTACAAAAGAACATATATGAACAGAAGACCGTATGAAAAGATACCGAATTAGGAAAATGCAATTCAGGACAGAAAGGCTAATTAGAATCATGATATCACTGCACACCTATTTGAATGTTTAAAATTAAAAAGACTGACCCTGTCAAGTGTTGGCAAGGATGCAAAGCAATGGAAATCTGTACCGTGTTGGTGGGGAAGGAAACAGCACAATCACTTTGGAGAATAGTTTGTCAGTTTCTTGAAATGTTAAACTAACACTATGATATTAGAAGTTATATTACTCCTGGAATTTCCTAAAGAAAACTGAAAGCGTATGCCATACAAAGGCATGCAAATGAATTCTCATAACATATTTATTTGTAACAGCCCCAAACTGTAAAAAAAGAACAAAAATAAGTATCCATTTATTAATGGATAAACAAGTTGAACTCTATCCAGAAAAGATAATACTTTTCAATAAGTGGAATGAACGTGGATGAACCCTAAAGGAGTTATGCCCAGTGAAAGAAGCTAGATAAAAGTCACTATTTTCTTAATTATTTTATTTATATGCAATCCAAGAGTTTATAAACAAATTTATAGTGACAGAAGTAGATCAGAGGTCTCTTGGGGCAAGTGATAGATGAGGATGTGAGATGGGAGGGAGGAATTATTTCAAGAGGATCCAAGGGAATTGCTGGGATGACGGATGTGTTCATTATCTTCCCAGTATAAGTATGCACACACGCATATAAATATATTGTGCCAAAAATTATCAAATTGCATACTTTAAATGTGCACAGGTTATTGTGTGTCAATATTATGTCAATAAGGTTGTCAACATTTTTTGTGTGTCCCAGATATATATTACATAGAATCCAGTGACCTTTGTTTCAGTGTCGAGTACTCCTCTCAATTTGTATAATATTTATTCAAATCTTGCATTAATTTTGCCTCATCACTTCTTTTTCTTATTCTACAACACTATGTATATAATGAAAATCTTCTAGTTCGGCAGTGCTCAGGGCTTTCTCTTGCCTTAATGCTCAGGAATCACTCCTGGCAGTACTTGGAGGACCATATGGGTATTGAACCAGGGTCAGCCTCTTGCAAGGGAAACAGCATAACCTCTGTACTATCTCTCTGGCCCTATTATGCAAGTGTTAACTAATTCACATGATAATAATATGGGCATAACACACACAAACAAAAAAACACACAAACAAACCCAACAATGTCAATAGTCTTGCTCTATATGTCAATTCAAAATGCACCACTAAAATCGTTGTACCTGGGGTGCAGGTCTCATGATGCACATTACATGCCCATCATTTCCCCAAAATTGTCCTCTAATCTATCTGATCTTAACATTCATTCATTGGGCAAATGATTGACATATCTTTACTCATTATTTCCTGAACGAAATAATTCATTCAGGACCTGGGCAGAGCTCAGTTGCTTAGAGTACCTGAAACTATGAATTTAGTTGGATGCTACTACATGTCCTGAGCTTCATCCTATTTGAGGCTGGTAACTCTATTGTCTGTGATCCCTGATACCACAAGTGATTTCTGACTACACTGATGTCACAGTAATTTCTGGTGTCACAGTAATTTATAGCAGCCAGGTGTGTGTGATCACCACAGCTAAAGGGTTGCAACCCCTGGCAAGCACAACTGAAAGCTGTGTAATCACCATGGCCAGCCAGGAAGTGTGATTCCTGGTAAGTACAGATGGGAGCACCACCATAACTTCGAGGAGAGCTACAACTGTAGTATGTGTAAGCACCATAACTAAATTTATCATCTTCTTCATCATCATCATCATCATCATCATCATCATCATCATCATCATCCCGTTGATGTCTAATTTCTCAAGTGTTCTCAGTAACGTCTCCATTTGTCCTTGCCCTGAGATTTTAGAAGCCTCTCTTTGCTCATCCTTTCCAATAGTGCTGCATTGGAGGGTCTTTCAGATTCAGGGGAATGAGACCCATCCTTGTTACTGTTTTTGGCATATGAATACACCATGGGGAGTTTGCAAGGCTCTCCCATGTGGGCAGGAAACTTTTGGTAGCTTGCTAGGTTCTCCCAGAGGGAGAACTAAGCTATAAGATGCTTCCAGGAGCTTAGTTTATAGTCTCTGGATGTTGGCCATTGGTGGGATTACACGGTTCTGGGGGCAGTCCCTGGGTGTGACCGCCTGGCTACTGGAAAATGAGGAATCTGGGTGGAAGAGGCCCAGTTCCGATTCGAGTAGGCTTGGAGGTCTCAGCCCCAGGTCCCACACACCTGGGTTCCTCTGCCAATTCCTTCATGTGTGAGGCTAGTTTGAAGATGTGGAGAGAGGCCTTGAGCATGGCTGTGGCTAGGCTCCAGAGGTCTTCGGCCGCGGGAGCTCTGCTCGGGGCGGGGAGGGAAACTGAAGCCCACCCTCTCCGAGGGGCCCTGGGGAAGACAGCCAGGTGAGGGGGCAAGAGACTCTCTGCAACTAAATGTATAAGCACTATATATGAACATAAAACTAGGAGTTTGTGTAATCCCTGGTTATCAAAATAACAATTAGAGGTTGGAAAAGAATTCATTCAAAATAATTCTCAGATATTTCTGTGGCAATATTTGAACAGTGTTAATATATAAATATTGAATTTACTTGATTTTATGTAATTGATCATTTATGTTTAAGCATTAAATGGGATGCTGTAGACACTAGGGTAGAAAAATTCTACTGATATTAAATGTAGAATTTCTTTTCCACTGCTTTTTCCTTAGCTATTCAGTTACCTATTTTTAAAATCATTTTGACACATTTAGCTTAGGTTATTTGATTTGACATGATGGCCTTTTAGAATAAAGGATAAATTTAACATCCTTCCTTGAGCTACAGTGTTTGTTGCACAGAATAATTAATTATAGTCCGTAATTTTAAAAATAAGTTTACTGGGCAGTATTAATTGCTGTGTGAATTAAATTAATATAGTTTGAAACATAAGAATTCCTGGGTCCAATACATGTTATGTAATTTCTACTTCCTAAAGTATATGCTCTTGCTTGGAGCATTTTTTTTCTTCTCCAGTACTTTAACCTGAAATTTCTGTCCTTTCTAATTTAGCCTTCATGGTTATGCTGAAAATATACCACCTTCCCATGTTTATCAGATCTATTGTAGTCAAGCCAATTCTTTATTTCTCTGCTTCTCACCTGTTTCTGTCTATTTATTTGTGTATAAGATGTCAAAGGAAAATGAAAAGTAACACCTCAAAATACCACCTTGAAAAAGAAAATGCCAACAAATTCTTTTCTGCACCTGAAGCTTTTAATTCTTTAATCCACCATGGAATGTTGCTTAATTACATATTTTATTATGCATAACTGAAAATTATGTACTTTAGTTTCAACAATGATATGAAAGCACGTATTGTTTATAAATAAAGAGAGGCTGGCTTCTATTTTTTTATGTTACAAATATTTGTAGAATTCTCACAGGCTCTTCTTCTAAAATTGGATTTCTGAAAACTTTCACTGAATTCTGAAAAAAAAATTGAGATTTAATATTTTTTTCTAGAAATCAGGAAATTCATTGCATTGCAAAAAGTAAAATGATGTCCCAACACCTTTATGAGCAAAAACCATTGAACATTTGGGAATTTTTTTGAAAGGGGGTTTTAGGCCACACCCTGAGGTGCTTAGTACTTACTGTTGACTCTGTGCTTGAGGATCATTCCTGCCCTAGAAATGCTCCGGGGACCATATGGGGTGCACAGGATCAAACATGGGTCAGCTGTCTTTAAGGCAAGAACCCTGACTGCTATACTATCTCTCAGTCTCCCCCAGTTTGGATATCTAAAGAAGTTTTATCTTAATTTTAATGAGTCACAAAGTATTTATTACCTGGAAAATTGTACATTGTTGGATCAGGTGATATTCTTTGTTAGTTCTCTTTCTACTTTTTTATGTGTTAGAAACCTCCAATATTAAGAGCTGGAAAGCTAGTACAGAGAATAAAACTCTTCTCTTGCATGCAGCTGACTGAGATTCAATCCTTAGCACCATACAGAGTGCCCTGAGCACTTTCAGGAGTGAACACAAAGCAAGGAGTAATCCCTGAGCACTGCTAGATGTCTTACCTTCCCCCACAAAAAAAGAAAATCCCTATGTCAAAATGTTGTTTTGATCGGCCCACATACCCAGCGGTGCTTGGGACCTATTTCTGGGGCTGTGCTTGGGGGTTGCTTTCAGTAATACCCCAGGAACTATGAGGTGCAGAATAGAGCCCAGAGCTCCGGAGTACAGAGCAAGGGCTGCAGACCTCTGAGCCCTTTCCTCAAATGCACTTAAAAAATTATTGGTGAAGAAGCAGGATTTATTGTGGTGAGCTAGAATGGAGTTGAGTGCAGGGGTGGTGAGCAGGAGCTTGGGGTTATGGACAGCTCCTAGACTCTCAGTTGAACAGTGCTCACATTTTGTCCAGAGGCCCATGACTAGGAATGCAACTCCACAGTCATCGGGGATGAGCTACTTTTCCATCACTATGACTTCAAACTGATCCTTCACTTTAAATCTGATAAAGCCCCACTTCTTTTTTTTTTATTTTTTTTATTTTTTTATTTTTTTTTTTTTTAGGGATTTTATTTTATTTTATTTTATTATTTTTTTTTTATTGTGGAAAGTTACAAAGTTACAAAGTTTTCAGGTTTAAATCTCAGTTATACAATGCTCGAATACCCATCCCTTCACCAGTGCTCATATTCCACCACCAAGAATCCCAGTATAGCTCCACCCCGCCCCCTCACACCCCAAACACCCCCACGCCCCTAGCCCCCCCACCCTAAGCCCCCCCCCCGCCTGTGTAACTAATAAATTTCACTTTACTTTCACTTTGATTGCATACAATATTTCAACAAAACTCACTATTATTGTTTGGAGAGTCTCTCCCCTAAAGTCAGACCTGCTGAAAAGGAAGCATTAGGTAATTTGTTTTCCATTGCTGAGGATGAAGAAGTGTGAGGTCGAGTGACCACACTTAGCGGCCTCTCAGTTTTGGGCTTCTGTAATTTAGTATTTTAGTAACTAAGTCCAGAGAGATATCTGCCAGAAGTTGCATCGTTGCCAACTTGTACTTCTCAGTTACATTATATTCCACATATGAGTGCAATCTTTCTATGTCTGTCTCTTTCTTTCTGACTCATTTCACTCAACATGATACTTTCCATGTTGATCCACTTGTATGCAAATTTCATGACTTCATGTTTCCTGACAGCTACATAGTATTCCATTGTGTAAATATACCAGAGTTTCTTTAGCCAATCATCTGTTTTCGGGCACTCTGGTTTTTTCCATATTGTGGCTATTGTGAACAGAGCGGCAATGAACATGGAAATGCAGATGCATCTCTACTATACCTTTTTGCCTCTCCGGGATATATTCCCAGGAGTGGTATTGCTGAAAGCCCCACTTCTTGGAGATGTGGCTCTACTGGTGTTCAGGAAACTTGAACTTGGCCCTATGCAGAGTCTCAATCACATGCTCCTTGTTCAACACGTGGGTGTAGAGACAGGATGACTTGGTTGATGTGGAGCACGGCCACTGGGCCCTGGGACTTTCTAAAGGTTCCCCAATAAAGCTGCTTAGAACCTGAGGTTGGGGAAAGCAGGAGAGCAGATCTGAACAGCCGCTGCCAAGGACTGTCTTCAAGGTCCCTGCGAACAGTCCATAGAAGCCACAGGTTGGGGACACTACCAAAGAGGCTGCTTCCTGGTTGCAGCCATTGCACACCAAGCCCCACCAAGGAGAGATGATGGTCACTTTAATTGGTGACAAATTCTTGTATTTCATGGGTAGAATAGCAGAAGTTTAGGGTAATTATTTCATACACTTTATTTACTTAATGATGAAATTTTTTCATATTAACAATTATGTTACACGATATTTTTGAAAAGTCTGAATCCTTTCCCCCCCACCCACCCACATTTGAGTCTTACATGTTGGTGTTTGATTGTTGCTGTGTGTGGTGCTGGGGAACCAATTCAGACTCACACACAGAGGTGGCATTTTGCCACTGAGTCCTATCACTGGTCCCTGAAAAAGACTTTCAATTAAGCCTTAAAATGGTGGGACAAAAAAGGTAGAAGAAACTTGTAGAAAACTTGGGGTTGAGAACAAGAGGGCCACAAAACAGTTGAACCTATCAGTTATCATAGCTGAGTTTTCCCTCCCTTCTTAATGAGATGGGAATTTCAAGGCTCGTCTTGGGTTTCTCCGTTGGGTGGAAAGTTTCGAACCACCGTGGTTCATGGCAGTGTCTTAGGAAATGAAGCATCTATGAATGTGGTTGGTATCTCTGTACCAATGAGCTTGGCTAACATGTAATTGGATGTTAAAATTGGAAACAGAAAAGATAGTGAAACATTGAAGATGCTGTCAGAAAGGTGTGTGCTCTGAAATGCTCATTTAACATATTACCAGACTTTGATGAATGGATGCACCCATTTAAATGTTTGACCCACCTCACCCTTCCCATTTAGCAGGCACTACCGGTTGAGTGGAAAATCACTGCAGCTATGTCGGGGGAGTGTTTGGATGGGGGAAGTGACTATATATATATTAAAGATTACTCAATAGTCTTTAGAACTTACAGAAAATCAATTTGAATGCCACAGAAAGCGGATATTCAATTAATACTATATAATGTTGGACATTAACATTGTGAAAATGCTTCATTTGGGTTTTTGGGTTTTTTTTTTTGTTTTTCCTTTGCAAGGCAAGAGAAGTAATACACCACATCTACTGCAATCCCTATTAATCGCTATCAGAGAAGTGACCAACTCAGGGCTTTTAATCATATTATTAGCAGTCGAAGTACAGTTTGCCAGGTCTTTAAGCACAACCTTGGTATGAGGCAAGGCGCCAAGAAGGAAATTTTGTGTAATCATTTTTATAAAATTAATTTTAGAAATGTGTATGATGCACATAAACAGTATTGCAAGAAAGGCTTAAAAATGTTGCTCATGTTTTAAACATTAATTTCAAACTATCTTTTATTTCAACATTTGATAATACTAAACAGGTATAAAATATTGGACATACACCTTCCACATTTCTTTAATAAGTGTACTTTATATTTTATCAAAACTGTGCAGGTTAATAGATTAAGGTGTCTCCTTTGTCGAACATGCAAATATCTACTATTTATTTACATTGAAAGGATTGTTTCGGAACACTGAATCCACGCCCCTTAAAAAGTAAAAATATTATTTTGTAAGGTAGACTACTATTGGTATCTCCTGATATGTTAGATTAGTATTTTGGATCTGTTAATTTCCACACTATCATGCAAATTTCTGGTTTGCTTTAAATTACAAGTATTAATTCCATTAGGTACCTAATAGGGTATATACAGTTTAATTGCTTTTTTTTTAATATCACCAGGCAGTTCAGAATACCTCATTTATTGATAATATTGTGACAGCCAAGGACCTTAATATCAGCCAGTAACAATAAGGGAATAGGGCAGAATTTAATAATGGAATGTATGGGATTGTCATTTTTACTCAACCTTGAATTATCTGAATTTTCTAGGCAAGCTATGTTTTAGATAAGCACAGTTAAGTATAGATATTACTACTTGGGGAAAAACACTTTCTAATCTCAGAACTCCTTAGGACTAAATATTGATACACATTTTATACATATTATGTACAGTTTGTAACCAAGTGCCACACAACTAGGGCACATAAAATAGTTACCTTGGATTTCAAAGGTTGTGTCAACTCTGCATATTATGTGCCAAGGAGCTACTATCAACACTGTATTTTGCATAATGTGCAAGTATTATATGGCCACAGAGTGTATTACAAATTAGTGGCAAAGTGCTGAGGGAAGAAACCTATGACAGATTCAGATGTACAGGATTGAATATTATCTGTAAATTACCTGACTCCGCTAAGGTCTTAACAGCACAAAGTGCTATGTCATGCCCAGCTTTTAAAAGTCTCTGAAATACTTGGGACACAATGAAGCTTGTTCAGAGAACTTTCCCAGTCATCGGCAACATGGAAGCAGGAGTAAGAAAGGAAATGGTGGCCACACGGGAGTGAAGAGTGAATCGCTCAGAGAAATCCTTTCTAAATGTTCCATCTTTCCTGAGAACAACCTTGCTTGCTGAGTCGAGGCCATCACTTATCACTGACCAGAGCTTTTGTTTTAAAATATCAACTTAGCTAAATTATACTAACGGATCTAATAATTTTGTCATTTCTTACACACTAAGTCCTTGAGAACGTTGCTTTGAAAGCTACAAGGCTAACCCCAACTCCCGGGCAACAGGAAAATTAAACCAGCAGACCAATTTCTTCTTCCAAAGAATTACTAAATTTCATACCTGACATTGTGTATTAAGTGTTGGACTGGTTCAAAAATGTCTCTGCTCTCTATTCTAGCCTTTTCCCCCACATTCAGTGAAAATAAAGAGGAAAGTTTTTTTTAAATTTCGTGACATATGAACTTTTACTTTCTACTTATTTTTAATGCATGGAACCTACTTTCTATTATTAAAATTTCTTTTGCTCAAATAATCATCTGAATTCTAATAAGCAACCTTAGAAGGTTGCCAAACAATAACTTACTGAAAAACATTTTCAAGGGGCTGGAGCAACAGACAGCGGGTAGGGCATTTGCCTTGCACGCGCCCAGCCCAGGTTCGATTCTCAGCATCCCATACGGTTCCCTGAGCACCGCCAGGAGTTAATTCCTGAGTGCAAAGCCAGGAGTAACCCATGTGCATCGCCGGGTGTGCCCCAAAAAGAAAAAAAACCTCAATATTTCGGCTGGAATGGGCTTGATCTGTGGCAACCTATATGGTCTTCCAAGCCAAGTTAGGTGTAACCCCTGAGCACAGCGCCATGAGTTAAGCACTGGGCACTTCTGGATGTGGCCCCAACCACCCCCTCCCAAAGTTTCAATACATTTTCAGCTTGGAGCAAACTAGCTGCCTTCAGTGGTGCTTCAAAAGTACAAACAGATCTTACAATGATCTCAATCCAGTTTCTTATGGGAAATTTCAACAAGGAAGCATCCTCTTTGTTGACTACTGCTGAACGGCCTGAGTAAATGACCGGAAGAAAGAGAATGGGTGATTTCAGTCCCACACATCAAGGACCCCAGCTACCCCTCTTATGATCTAGAAAACCTTAAAAGGGGAAGCAAAAGAAAAAATATAAAATATCCAAAGACTCCAACATTGTTCTCAAGCCTTCCTATGACCAGTTAGCACACCGCCTTTTGTACGCTGAAGTTTATTGCATTTTACGTTGCAAGAATTTCGAAGATTGTGTTTGAATTCCAGGATTAGTCTTACTTCCTTCCATGCAGTTCTTAAGAATTATGACATACATGAACAACCAAATGAGCTCAGAAATACTAACTTCTGCTCCATTTATAACTTAAAAAAATACACTGCTTAATAAGTTTTTATACAGAGGGTCCATTTCCCCTTGTTTTGTGTTACTAATGGCCATTAAAACTATACATCAGCTTAAAGAAAGGTGTGACCTTTATCGAAGTTAGTGTGAAGTAAATGCAATGATTCAAGCCCAAGCACATAACTACTAAAGATTGAGCTTAGACTTCTGTTCACAAATGTTAGGGGACCATCAGCAAAATTGTTAACCAAAACAGGTTATCATTTTCACTGTTAAACTTAAAAAAAAAATAAGCATGTGTCTGAGATTCAAATATACAGTGTTTCAAGTGACTTTTCAATTGCTCTTTAAAATCAGTAAATTATTAAGAAAGCATGAATGAGCATGTACCTGAGGGCCATCCTTTGAATCTTCTTTAAGGTGACTTCACATAAGCAGACAAACCCTACCATGTCATACCATACAAACAATTTTAATTGTGTAGTTACAGTCAATAACCACTCCTAATCAGAACATTTCTGCATAAAGAAAATTGTGATACACTTATAAAAACAGCCAGCTGTAACAAAATAGCTGGTGTTTTCATAGCCATGAACTCATTAAAAAAAAAAAAGAAATACACCTTTATACAGAAATTTTATACAGATGTAGCTTTAAAATTGATTGTAAACCAAAGGAAGACACATTGCAAACATCAATTATTTTCACATTAATTGCATAATTTTCTAAGGTGATCTATTAGTTTTATTTACCTAAGCTTATTTGCATGATAGTAAAAATTGCATACAACAATAAGAGTGAAGCTTATAGTATGAATTGCTTGGATAACATAGAGCACTTTTTATAGGCAACTGTGTAAAGCACATTTTCTCTATTTAAAACTTTTAAGACACTTTGTTTTACTGCCCATCAAAATACATTTATAAATAGAAAAAGAATCAGTATGGTAACAAGAGAAGCAATATTACATTTAACGGAAACTTCCAAAAAATTAATTACAACATGATACTGCAGGATCTACAAATAAATAATGAAGACTAAATTGTGTTTCACATTTTCTTTTCATTTTTTTAAAAAATCATGTAACAATGAGAATGAAAAAAATTACAGTGAACTTTTATTTCCAAAATAAAAAGAAATTTGAATTACGGCAGTGCCATATAATACAAGGCATTTGTTGGCATATGTCATCTTTAAACTGCATTCCACAGTCTATAGTTCTTCTGTAACATACAATAGAGTAACAAACTCTTTTTTTTTTTCTTTTTTAAAATAAGGGGCGAGTTTCCAAAGATCAGTGTGGAGTGTTACAGAAATAACTAAAGGAAGGAAATAATAATCACAGAAGTTATAATGCTTGTTTGAGGCTCCAGAATAATAATTAAAAAAAAAGAAAAAAAAATCACTGGTATCATGCTTCCGGGTGACAGACCTCTGCTGTCCCGTGAACACAAATTTGAATTTTGAATACCAAACAATCCTTGATGCTTCACCTGGGGCTGCCAAGCAGTTTGTAAAAGAGTTAAAACCTTTAGTGCAGTCTGGACGATCCCTTCCCAACTTTCCTGGTTGTGCAAGTTTCTGAAGATTCGTTGGCCAAACGATGAACAACAAAGGTTTTTCTGCGCGCATACTCGGTGGACCTTTCCTCGTGGTGTGGGCCAGTATACCAGTGGCCCGGGGGGCGTGCGAGGAGCGGCTCTCGGCTCAGTCCTTCAAGTCCGCGTTGATGTCCGTGTTCCCCTCCACCGCGAGCTCCTCCTCCAGCTTCACCGAGAAGAGGGTGTTCACGCCCTTCTCCTGGACGCTCTCCTCCAGATCCTTCAGCAGCTCCTCCTCCTTGTACTCGGCCACGTCCACCTCCAGGCCGGAGTTGTCCTTCAGCTTGCCGTGGTGCTTGAGATAGTACCGCTGGTTCTGGAAGAACTTGATGATGGTGTACTTGGGCAGGTCCAGCTGGGCCGACAGAGTCTGGATGGCCTCTTCGTCGGGGTACAGGCCCACGTCCTGGATGAAGCTCTGCAGGATGCCCAGCGCTTCCACCGAGATCTTGGTGCGCGGCCGGCTCTTCTGCCGGTTCTCGTCCTCCGCCTCGGCGGGCGAGGCCACGGGGGGCTGCCGCGGGGGGAGCCGGGGCACCGCGGGCTGCTGCGCCTGCGGCTGGGTGGGCGGCGGCACGGGCTGCGGCTGCGGCTGCGGCGGGGGCTGCTGCGGGGGGAAGGGGGGGAAAGGAAAAGCAGATGGTCAGAGCCGGAGGAGGCACGAGCTAAGGGACCCCGACACAGGGGGGGCAGTCAGGGCGGTGGAAGGGGGGCAGGCCCAACGGGCAGGACTGCACACCGGGCTGGGTGGGCTTCAAAGGGCTTTTCAGAGTGGGGAGGGGGGCTGCGGGGCTCCCCAAACCCCCCTCCCCCCAATTTTTAGTCGGGGCTCAAGGAAGCGTAAACGCTCCTGAAAGCCTGAGCCATAAACTTCTCCACCAGGATAAGCATCAAAGGCGGAGATGACCGCAGAACAAATGAGGATGTAAATAATTAACAAAGATTTTAAACGAAGATTGCGGAAGTTAGGATTTCAAAGGCATTTTACAGAGGTGAGCTGCAGGGCCCAAGGAGAAAAGAAATGGGGCTTTTATTTATTTATTTTTTTTGCCTGGTTCCATGAAATGGTGACAACACAGAGAGGACCAGAAAGAGTCAAGTCTCATTTAAATTCCAAGTGAAAGGGGCCATGAGTCTGTTCTTCTTCATCATTACCCCTTAGGAGACCGGGAAATTTCTGAGAGCCTGGCGTTTGTGAATTCCTACCAGACAGTTCCAATTAAATATACACATAATTTCTTACCAAACTGCACTAGGCTGACATTGCAGGTTTTTTTTTCTTACTGAAAAAAGGAGGTTCAACCCACCTCACATCGGCTAGTGAATTGTTTTTGTCTATAATAAACTCCGATATGATTAGGATTTAAATTCAGTGTATACAGACACTTTTTCATAATTAGTATCTGTATATGTACTATAATTTCCATACACAATTATACATAACAAATGTATGACACATGCACACGGTATCTGCTATATCCATAATTCTTATCCACGGAGCAAATCAACCTGAGTATGCAGCAAAATATTAGATCGTTTATACTGTGTCTGAGCTTTTTTCTTTTATCCCCCTAAGAAGCAATTTTATTAAAAACAATTTACATTTTCAAACAAGTACTATTTTTATTATTAACATATATCTTTCTCTTTTTTGTTTTTGCTAAACAGTTAAGTTTTTCTGGCTTCACGATTATTTTAGTGCTTGATATCCTAAGGGATTCTGTTTTTCAATTTGTTTTCTCTTTAATACACACTCAAGGATTTTTTTCCTAGTGGATGGATAACCCTATTATTGTTTTCAGCTGTATTTATATGGATAAAAGTTTTTTTTTTTTTCCACAGCAGTACCAAGAAATAATGCAGCTGATTCAATGGAGAATATTTCAGAAGTCTGAAGACAATGAATGACATTTTTTCCCGTAAGGTAAAAAACTAAAACATCCCCTAGATTTAACAGAAATAAGTTACACAGCTTGCATTCAATTATAACACAATTCTTAAGGAACTGAGGCCATAAGAGCATCAGTGAACGACCTGATCTCAGAACCTTCCCATCTAAAGATGAAGAAAAACCCCAAGAAGTGACAAACTAAGCAGACTGTGCTGGCCAAGTGGTCTTGGGCCACGGCATGGCTACTGGGTCCTTGACATTCTGAAAATCCCGACTGAGTGAGAGCCTTCAGCCACCCTGTCTGCCTCCCTCTCTTGCTGGCATAGAGGACGTGGCCCACTCATTTATGGGGCAGCACCAAGCCAGGCTGGTGAGAGATGCCTGGTGGGCTAGAGAGACATTAGGGCTCTTTTTTTTTTAATTTACTATTTAAGTTTAATTTAAATACATTAAAAAGATTTTTTTTTTAATTAGTGATGCACAGTGAGGTACAATTTGAGAGACATTAGGGCTCTTGCCTTGTGTGCAGCTGACCTGGGGTCCCCTGTACTCTGCCAAAAGTAAGTCCTGAGTGTAGAGTCTGGAGAAACCCCTGAGCATTGCCAGCTGTGGCCCTAAAAACAAACCCCCCCAAAAAAAAGGAAGAAGGAGGAGAAGGAGGAGAGGAGAAGGAGAGATGGAGAAAAAGGAGGAGGAGGAAAAAGAGGAGGAGGAGGAAGAGAAAGGAAAAAGAGGAGGAGGAGGAAGAGAAAGGAAAAAGAGGAGGAGGAGGAGAAAGGAGAAGGAGGAGGAGGAGGAGAAAAGAGGAGGAGGAGGAGGAGGAGGAAGAGGGGGGAAGGTGGGGGAGGAGAGGGAGGAAAATGTGCAGGGGGAGGAGGAAGAGGAGGTAATGGAGGTGATGGAGTAGGAGGAGGAAGAGGAAGAGGAGGAAGAGGTGGTGGTGAAGTAGCAGAAGAGAAAATGCCTCGAAACTCTCCTTCCCCAAAGGTGACGGGAGAGGGGCACTAAAGGAAACAGACAAGACTCCCCCCTCATCTTGCTCCCTGAGGGTGGGGGGGAGACAGCTGCCAGGGGCTGGGGAGTCAGACTGATACTCCATTAGATCCCTCCCCTCTTCATTTTGGACAGAATCCAAAGTACAAAACTATGATTCTACAAACTTCTTCAACAAAGAAGCAGTAATTCCTTTCCTCAGGGGCAGTACTGTATTCTGTATTTTTTTAATAGGTGTTGTAAAAATTGATTAAAAAGAAAAAAAAAGAAATCCAAACCCTCAAATTCTCACATACTAAACAATCCAGCTCTAAAAAAACTTGCCAAACAAGAAGTGTGAAAGGAGGTTCCTGCCACTCTAGGGGATGAGAAGAGGAAAGGAAACAATACACGTGTTGGGGGAAAGTGTGTTAATTTTCCTTTTACTCCCCTTAGCAAGATGGCACTGTATTGTTATCTCTTGCTAAAAAGCCTATGTTTAGACTGGCAGGAAGAAGAGAAACGCTAATTTCCCTGCTAAGTTTAAAGCCCTTATTTACTCAGTGCTATACTGAACCGGCCAAGGTACACGAACCTGAATCTGATCCGCCGGTACATGGATGATGTGGGGCGGCCTGTCGCCATGGTGATGCACCGCGTTGCTTTCCTGCTCATAAATGGCATCGCGTTCTGGCTGGGGAAGACTGAGGAACCTTCGGATCATGGAGAGGTTCTCCCACAGGGTTCTGTTCTCAGGTGAAGGATCTTCTTTCCAGCGTAGCAACTCGCACAACCATCCCTTTGAGATAAGGACATCAGAGGTCAGTCAAGTGCAGGCCTCTGAGGGGCTGACCGTTCCCATTCGCTCCGCAAAAGGAAGACCCTGTAAAGTGAACTTTATTTTTTTAATATAATCTCAACATACTTCTAGCTGCTTTAAGAATTTCGAAACCTGCTGAGAGAGTAGCTGTGGCTCTGGAGGAAGCACGTTCCGTTTCAAATAAATGTCCAGGTTTGCTATTATTCTTCAGACCCCCAAGGGCAGGCCCCAATGGCCATGGACTTGGCAACAGGAGAAAAACCAAAGCTGTTTTGCATCAGGTCTAGGCCCAACCTGTTTGTCTGGTGAGCCACCATCTGAGGACTCTATAGCACAGATTGCTAGAAGATTTTTTCCTAAAGGAAACCCCTATGTATAAAGGAAACGCAGGAATATTTACGTGTGTGTGTGTGTGTGTGTGTGTGTGTGTGTGTGGTTCTGTATATAAAAGAGAGAAAAAGTATGTGAAATACGCATAGGTGATGTAAGAAAGAACACTGTCCATAGGTAAGGCACAATGATTAGAATTCTCCCAGAAAGGAATCTCTGGAACTTGGTGTCCTGTTTTTCTACGTGCAGTATCTAATACATGATTTGTCAGCAAGAATTTAGCATAAGAGCAGCTAAGAGCCAATGGCTGTCAAAGCCTGAACCCCGCTGATACCCGGTAAGGCCCAGTTTGCGAGCCTCAGCCTCTTTGTCAAGTTCACTGCCTGGCATGTTCCAAGCACCACCTTGGCTCTGGCTGTCATGTCAGACACTCTAAGAATGGGGTAGAGAGGAAGAGGAAGGATGTCCTCTTCAACCTCCACCAGCCAAGATGACCAACTGCTGTGCTCTCCACCAACAGTTCATGGTTAGATTCTTGTCTGGAGAAATGACTAGGAGCTATGTAATCTGGAGATTAGGTGAAGGATCTTCTTTTCGGGTCTCTGCTGACCCACTACCCTGGGATGGCCAAGGATAAGCTAACTCAGTGCTACAAGGCATCTGCCCTCTTATCCCAAAAGGACAACTCATTGGAACTCTTTAATTCACTAAGGACAGCCTTCCATCCTTTTTGCTTCCTCTACCAATCCTTGACATTATACCACTTTCTTATTGGGCTTCCTCCTCTTCTCTACCCTCCCTACCTCCTTCCAGATCTCCAACGAAACCATTCTCCATCTCAGGTTAGGTTCCTTAAAATAGAGATTAACAAAAGGGGTTCCCTGAGAAATCCTAGTAAATTTATTAAAGGGAAAACCACATCGTTTCTTCATCTGAATTTTACAACTAGCCGAGGTCAGTGTTTGGATTTGGTTTTCAAACGAAACCTTTGAGGTAAAAACAGAACGGTATGGCTTTCCTTCTCTTCAGAAACATCAGAAAGAAAATTATCTTTCCATCTACAACATAAACTGGGTAACAAAGTCCAAAATGGCTTGTTTGAGAGATTTTACAAGAAAAGATGGAACTGATACATTCACTCCCCAAGTCCCACCTGCCACGCAGCCAACAATTACTGCTCCTAAACCTTATGAGATCTACTAATTTTTCTGAGAGAGCTTTGATTTTCTACTCAACAGGCTTTTTAATTACACAAATATGTACTTAGGGATAGTCAAGCACTCACATTCAATGCCACTGAGTGCATAATTCATGACTAAGAGAGCAAGCACCAGACTGAAGATTCACCTGAAAGAATATTAGCTAAGTTTATAAAACCTAATTGTGGTGACAATGTCATCAACTATACTTCTTGTCTTCTTGTGGCAACTGTCAGCTATTTCCAGAATATGATCATGTTCACATTTTAGCTTTATTTGTTATGACCCATATTATTAACCACAAGTTATATTTGAGTACTAGAAAGATGTGCTACCTACTTACACATGGTACCTTGAAGACGTCCAGTTCCTACTGGTAAAAATTTATTTGCTATCTGGATTAAATCATAGAAATATTTATTATTTTCCAACATGAAAGCTACTTCTTAATACTTTGCCTTCAGTTTTTGATGCTGTGCAGATTTTAGATACATATCTTTTGTAGACTTGAATATTAACTATAGCTAACATTTTTGTCCCTATCCCATTTATCCACGTCTTTAGCTGTGGCCAATGATGGTCCCCAATGATTGAACACAGTTAATGAGTACAATTTTATTTACCTTCAAGAGCTACTAGAAGGTTCACAAAAATTGTAATAGAAATGTAAAAAAAAATATTTTGGAGGGTTTTTGAGCCACATCCAGCTGTGCCCAAGGGCATGACTGCTTAGGATCAAACCCAGAACTTGTGCATATAAAACATGAATCCAGCCGTCTCCCTGGCCCCCAACTTAATATTTTTTTTTAACACAGCTAGTATTTCAATAAGTGTTATTAACATTCAGCACCAAAGATTTTTTTTAGAAATAAATTCTTGTAACTAAAAATTGCTAAAAGTTAAATTAAGAATGATTCATGTAAGCAAAGCTTTCTCAAGAGCTGAAAAACTCCAGTAATTTTTCAAATCCTTTAAAAACTTTTAAAAGTAATTTAGAGATCAGTTAGCACTTGGATATATGTGAAAAAAACATGTGGATCACAGATGTTCTTTGGAAAAGAAAATCATTAGTTCTTTTAAAATGGTTAATAATGATAGCTAATTCCTAAACAATCGCATTCATGCTGGTTGAACAAATATTTCAGAAAAAGAGCCTTGACTCATTCAACAAATATTTTGCTCATATTGTCACTTCTGTGTCTCTATACTTATGAGATGGATCTTTATTTTTATTAATTGCCCATGACTAACATAACATTTCCAGTAGTCTGCTATTAACCTCTGCCCTTAAATAATACTTCTAATTCCTTATCTAAAAATAATTTGATGAATTATAACTTCGAAGCATGTTTCTGATAGCCTTTTAAGAGACATGATGGTTTTAAAGACTGGAATCAGATGCTTCTTAGGGAAATATTTAACGGTGCAGCTGGGAACTGTTAGTTCTACAAGGATATTCCAAAAAAACAAGGCAGCGGGAAGTGCTTTCCTTGAGGTACGTATCTCTTAAAAAAATAATGGGAAACAGACATTTTGACATGCTACTTCTTTTATCATCAGATAAATAAATTGTGCTGGAAAATATAAGATTAATTCTATTCCTATTTTAAAGTCTTGGAATATTCTGTCTACGTCAAATTCTATTCATTACATTGAGACTGCCAATTATGACAACAATCTGATCTATGTCCTTCAAAATGACTAAAGAAGCCAAATACCATCTAATTTCCCAATACCTTTTTATAGGTGATTTTTCCATAAGTGAAAACTTAAAGCCCTGTAAGGCTATAGGTAGGAATGGGGGTGGGGGCTACTCTCTAAATTAGATCACAACTATTCTGAATAGTAAGGACAGGAGAATAATAGTCTCAAAATAATGAAACGGATCCATTCTCAAAAAACTAAAATGGCACAAGGAACAACCTAAACTTTAAATGTAGTAAATTTGCCAAGCAACATTACACTGCATATAAAGAGGGCAAAATATAAACAGTAGCCACATGTAAATAAATTAGTAAAACTTTCAGGATGTTACTACTTTTCAAACTGACAAAGTTTAATTTGACACCTTCTGTTCTAAACCCTTTGTTTCTATTCAAAATCACGCCTTGAGCTGTTGCTATCAATCACAGCGCTCCCCCTATTACTTAAAAAAACTGGCATGGACCCTGAATAAGCTGAAAATGCCATGCAGATGAATTCTGAGATAATATGTTCAAACCTGTTATATACAACACAAATCCTGCAAAGTTATGTATTGTAAACCTACATTTATTGAGAACTAAAAGTCTTAAATCCATCTGCCACAAAGGAAATACTGTTATGTACTTTATAGTAACCAAGAACCATCTGCAAATGTCTTGCTAACGTAAGCAAGAAAACGGTGCAAAAGATGCTAAACCTAAGACTGCATGAAATAAATGATATTCTTTTGACTGGTTCTGGTTAGGAATCTATAAAAGAAACATTAAGATTGGGGGAGAAAAGAAAAAGAGAAAATCTGGAATGACTGCCAAACCGGTACTGGAAAAAAAACAACAACAACCAAAACAAACTCAGTGACAACACAATAGCAATTTATTATGGTCCATGAAACACATGACTGTATGCTCATTTTAAAGGAAAAATTAGCAGTTCTAAACTCAATATTCTAATGATGTGCTTTACTGACAGAATCTTGTTGTACCACATTTAAATAAAAATCCTGGCACCTTCATCTCTCAGCTGCTAATTTCCAACCAAACTCAATCTCTGATTTCTACTCCACTCTTTTTAGAACAGCAAATTCAAGTCAGTTCACTTCTAACACTTTTACGGATGCAGGGTGCACAATGATTTTAATTGAGTCAGAAAAGTAACCTCCTTTCATGAATGAATTTATTGTACCTATAAAGCCTCTCACACATAAAAAGAGAAACTTCCTAGGACTGGTCTCTAACAAAGTATGAGAACAGAACAAGAACAGTTTTATAGAAGAAAAGAGAAGTTGGCATTCTCTGCAAGAAAAAGTCATTTACTACAATATAAGATATGCACGTATATATACATATATACACACACACATTTTAAAACCAAGAGCTATAAAAAGAGAAAGAAAATGACATATAATTCATGCTGCAACTAAGAAGGAAAATACATTTTAAAAAATATAATGGTAATTTGAGTTCTAAAAAGCAAAACATTTTATAGTATGTATTTATTCCCCCTCACCCTCTTCTTTTATAGTGTTATTTGCAGGAGTATTTTGTTCCAATCTCTGGGGCATATAGTATAATAATATATGATATTAAAAGAAATCAATCTAAATAGGGAGGTATTTGATACAAACATTTTAGTGGAAAGCATGAATTACATTTTAGCAAGTAGTAAGAATAAGGATTAAGTACATAATCCATTAAATAGTACTTCTAACAAAAAATTCAGCACTGTAGACTAAACTACACCAGGCATTTTGAATGAGTACATTTTCAACAACAACGAACTATAAAGCTAGCAATTTATCATTCAGCAAATAATTTTCTACTTTTAAAAGAATCTGTAAGTGTTACTTATGCTAATGAAGACAGTTTTTAATCTGCCCACAAACATGCTAATAGAGGGCAATTTTTTTTTTTATTTACAAAGCTGTCTGCACTCAAGGGTAATTTTGTATCAATGTTCTATAAGCTGGGTGGAGGGGGTTAGATGTCAGAGCTACTGAATTCTACACCTTTACCATTAATGTTTAAGGATAACACAAAAGCTGCAAAATGACTAATGATTTTTAAACCATTCAGGGGTGGAGGGGAAGAAGGATGTTCATTTTCCTACTTTTTATTAAAAGCTTTATATATACACTACTGAAACGTATTACTTCCTTGGGGTACCAATGAACAGGCACATCTGGGGGGGGGTGCGGAGACAACTCCTGGTCTGAGTATGAGGTCTGGATGTTTCACACAACTTCTAGCATTTTTAGAGAACAATTATGACACTTTGAACAGTGAGAAACAAAGCAGTGGCAAAGCAATACTGAAAGCATTTTAAATTATTTACTAGGTTAAAAGGGTGAAATGATACTTTAAACACATCAAATTTCATTGTCTAGGCCATTTTTTGGTGGCAAAGTAATATTGATCTTTCCAAATGCTTAAAATTAACTATTTTCCAGAAGGTCATTATTTGATTAAAGGCATTCAAGTTGAAGGCAAGAAGTGATGTACTTTTTCTTCTTCTCATTCAAATCATCATGTAATTTAATAAAAGCCATCTTATCGTGTCCTGTAATAAAAAAGCTTATCTTACGATACCGCTCTCCACCTAACATATTAACCTTTAAATTTATGAAGTTCTTTAGAAGAAAAACCTTTGCTAAAGCAGATTATTCTATAACATAATGAGAGGCCCCCACTATTAACATTAATAAAGATACATGTTCTCCATGGAATTAGTAGGAAATACATTAATCTTTCTCCCCAGTTTAATAACATCCACTACGTGTAAAGTGAAGTGAATCTCAGCAGGCGCTCTAACTTTTCCTGCTAAGTTAACATTGATTTTATTTTAAAAAAACATGGGAAAGAAAATTGTGCAGAAACACCAGCAGTATACACATTTTCTATTCTAAAAGTAGTCCTATTGTATTAAAATGGGTTTCAAAAAGATAAGGGTGTATCTGTGTGTGCATGTGTATGTGCACACACATATGCTCATGTACCGAAATACATTTAAAATGGTTTCTAATACTCTTATTTTCTAAAAAGGTCAATCATGATATTTTAATTATTACCATTAAAATTTTTCCAACCTGTTTTTAAATGCTCTCCAGACACATAGTTTATTTTCTGAAAAATTAAAATAGTTTCAAGTTAAAATTCAAACTGACTATGCCTACCACACTACTACTATAACTCTTTGTCATACTTTCTTGAAAATAAAATAAATTATCATAACCTCATCTCCTCTATAATGTAATTCTAAAAATCTGTTAAGAAAGCCTGGGTTTTGATTTGAATTATTATTTCACTAGGTTTAGAGCTTTGGTTAAGTTACTAAAATTTTCTAGATCTCAATATTTTTCTCTACAAAATGGGGGTAATTTACCACCATTTCTAAGATTGTAGGAATAAAGTGAGAGGTGTGATATATGTCATTAAATACTATTTTTATCATTGTGATTACTGAAAAGACAGTCAACACAAAGGGATCTGAATATATAAGGAGTTAATGAAAAATAATTCAGCTGCCAAAACCTAATCTGAACCTAATCACAAATCGGTTCTCCTCACATGGAATTAGACTACTGAGTAGCATCACAATCTACCCAGTCATCAAAGCTAAAATACTGAACATTTTAATGGACAATACAGAAGGAACTGCTGAAAGTAGAAATGTTTAGCATCACTTTTATAACATAAATACCTTTTTATTTGTTTTAGAGTCACACACAGTAGTGCCCATGTGTATGTGCACTGGCTCTGCACTCAGGAACCACTGCAGGCAGGCTCAGGAGACCATATATGGTGCCAGAGATTGAGCCTGGGTCAGCTATGTGCAAAGCAAGTGCCTTACCTACTATCCTATTCCTCTGGTCCCAACATAAGGGTTCTTTTTGAACCCTTATTTCTGAGAATTTACCTGCAGAAATGATAGAGGTACATGCAGATATTTAAACTCTAGTAAATGTTTGGATGATTATTTTTATAAGTTCAATTTTTATAATAAAAGGATAATTATTTTACAATAGAAGTTCAATGTAGCTTAAACATACCTCAAAATATCATTAAAAGATATGTATAACAAATGAATAGATGTATTCTTATATGCCTATAAACATATTTACATATTAGTATGACCATATACAGTATATAAACAAGGCTCTTTTTTGGGTAATTAGGATTATGGATATTTTTATGGTCTCTATGCCTGAATTTTTTGCTTTTTCTATGGCAGCTATGTATTGCTTTTTTATTAAAAAAAAAAAAAGTTGGGGCTGGAGAGGTAGTATAGTAGGTATGGTGCTTGTTTTGCACCTGGCTGATTCGGGTGGATTCTGGGACCACATTTGGTCCCTTTAGACTGCCAGAAGAAGCCCCGACTGCCGCTGAGATGTGATCCCGGGGGACCACACGTGTGCAGCCTCTCCGCAGTTGGACGAGCATGACTCCAGAGGCCAGCTAAACTACTTTTGGTATGGGCAGCTCCTCGCAGAATGTCCCAGACTGAGAACTAAGCCACGGCCCCATGCCTGCCCAGGAGGGGAAAGGTATTTCTCTCTCTTGCCTTTTTCCTTGCAGGGGGTGAAGAGCGTGGCGACCGCCATGTTATGAAGACCACAGATGAGAGTTACAAGCCTGCAATGATCCAATATCTGGAAGAAATCTCCCTGGACTTTAGTTGCTTAAACCGTGCTGCTGCTGCGGCCGCACGACCTCATATCTCTTTACAACAGGTCTGACTCTAGTGAGGAACTCCTAACAATAATAGTGAGGTTTTTGTTGAAATATTGAATGTACCCAAAGTAAAGAGAAAGTAAAGTGAAATTTATTGGTTGGGGGGGAGGGGGCCGGGATGGGAGGTGTACTTTATTTTTTGGTGGTGGAATATGGGCACTGGTGAAGGGATGGTTGTTTCAGCATTGTATAACTGAGACTTAAGCCTGAAAGTATTGTAATTTTCCACATGGTGATTCAATAAAATAAAATTTTTATTAAAAAAAAAGACTGCCAGAAGAGATCCCCGAGATCAGAGCCAGTAGCCCTGAGCACTGCTGGGTGAGTCCTCTACAAAACCAAAAGCACACAAAAATAATAAAGAGCTTCAATTACAAACATGATCCTTTTTATTCCTTCAAGAAGGAAACAATCATGAAATCCTGCCAATTCTATCCTCACAAAAGGCCTCTTAAATTTGATCCTTCTCATCCCTACTGTTCAAGTTGAGACTCAATATTTCTTTCATGAACTAATGCTGACAGTTTCTTTATTCCACTCTATTCCCTCTGCTGAGTTTCACTGATCACAGACATCTGTGTACACAAATAGCCCTTTGGATGGCACTCTCCTCACTTTCCCTCACCCAAAGGGACTAGAGATGCCCCAAGGCTCACTTCAATGTGTGAGTGGACAAATACGTGGAACAGAATATTCTCTGCAACACACCGAATTGGCAGTTAAGTTGGTGGAACTGAGAAATAAAAATGGCTCAATTTGGGGCCACTTAGAGACAAGCGGCATACACGCCTCTATAATTTCTGTAAGCATCATGCCGTATCAGAAAATTCAACAAATTGTATTCAGAGTGGTGCTCCATTTCAAAGCAGCAAGGTAAAAACTGAGGTCAGCTCTAACAATATTACATACAGTAAATAGGTGCTTGCCTGGCCTATAGTTTGAGTTCAGCATAGGATGTGGTTCCGGAGCACTGCCAGGAGTGATCCCTGAGCACAGAACCAAGAGTAAGCCATGAACACAGCTGGGTGTGGATAAAGCACCCTCCAATTCTGAGGTCAGTTTACTATGCTTTAGGAGAAAAATTGTATCACTATAGGCGTCTGTCAGAGGCAAATACATTTTTCTGTTTAGAGAATCTAAATGGCAAACTTCACTCTCCCCAAACCTTTCAACTCAAACACATTTCTTATACTGTAATTTTATAAAGCAAACTTATGTTGCCTTCTAAAGTCATATTTACAGCATTCTTTTCTACTTAAAAACTATGACAATTGCTTTAAAAAAAGTTGAATACCAATGTTGCATGTACAAAAAGGCCTGAAACTATATAGAAATACAAATTGTAAAATAAATTTTTAGGTAACAATCTACCTGATAGAGTGACTTGTTTGTTTACAAAAAAACTTATGTTATTTTACACATTTTTTTGCCACTGCATTTTCTACTGATTTATATAAAACTTTTAAACAGTGCTGATAGCTCCAAAAAATGAGCTATATTCCCCATTATGCATATTTAGGGCTGAGAATTAAAAATTTAAATCTTCCCTCTATGATATCCTAGGAGAGATAACAAAGAATTTTTAAAACCAGGGAAAGGCAATTCAGGATTGTGAAAGTTATGGGAATCATATCCTAAGAGGAACAATCAAGCGGGCAGGGTCATTATCAGCTCCCAAGTTGCTTATGATTTTACTGACAAAGTAACACCCATTCTGTGGCCAAAACCCACATCATTTTATCCATTATGCAAACCTACTAATCAGAAGTTGACTTAATTGAGAGACTCCACTCTTGCAATTCACAAGTAGGCGTTAAAAAAAGAGAAAGCGCACATATTTCGAGAAGCCTCTTGCAGCTCGCAGTGGCCATGGCCACGTTGGAGCACTGGCCCTCTGCACGGCCTCATAACCACTCACGCTATTTGCTTCCGGGGAAAGCAGGCTTAGGAAGGGCACCTGGAGGGAGAAGGCAGAGACAGAGGTGGTGGTGGGGGGGGAACAACAGAGAGTGGATTCTGGGCCCCACTTTTATCTTTCCAAGCACGGGATTCCCACGCCTCCTGCCTAGACTCCCCGAGGAATCTGCTGAGTTTGGGGAGGACAGAGTATAAGCAAACTAAATTTGCTTCTAAATTATTCCGTCATTCTTTAAATAATTCGTAAGTGCCAGTTACGCACAGATTAAAAGAAGATGAAGGGGCAGAGAATAAGGTGGTTTTTCTGTCCAAGGAAAAAGCAAGAACTCAAGCTTCTGGTGTTAGCTTTGGTTTGTTTGGGGGGGCGGGGGCACACTTGGTGATGCTGCACTCAGGAATAACTCCTGGCAGTTCTTAGGGGACTATATGGGACGCCAGAGTTTGAACTCGGGTCCATCACATAAAAGCAAATGCCTTACTAGCCCCACTAGCTGTACTATCACTCCACCCCCAACCCTTTGTTTTAATTTATTTTTTTAAGATTTTGATACAAATTGACAATAAAGGTGTTAGTTCAAGAGGTCGGAAAAACAGCACAAATGGTATTATAGTGTTCAAATGGTGCATGTTTAGCATGTTCAGGTATTGTGTTTGATTTCAGCACCACTGGAGGTGATTTATTTTCTTTTTTAAATGCAGTTTAAGTAGCAAAAGTTTCTAGTCTAGGACAAAGACACCCCTAACAAAATCCTGCATTTATGTGGCATTAAAATGCCAGAGAAAAGATTGCCTTTAATACTGGTTTTTGTTGTCACTTTAAATGTTATTGTAACGATCATAAACCTTGCTAATACAGACTAGGATAAATGCTACTTGAAAAATCACTGCATCACAGTCATCCCATTGCTCATCGATTTGCTCAAGCAGGCACCAGTAACGTCTCCAAGTGAGACTTGTTACTGTTTTCGGCATATTGAATACACCACAAGTAGCTTGCCAGGCTCTCCGAGAGGGGCAGAGGAATCGAATGTGGGTCAGCCACGTGCAAGGCGAACGCCCTATCTGCTGCGCTGTCACTCCAGCTTTACTTGAAAAATAAGCAAATTAAAATCATTATCATCATCATCCCATTGATCACCGATTTTCTCAAGTGGTCTCAGTAACATATAATAATCAAAAAACAAGGAATGTTCCAAAAATAAATTTAGAAATTCTTGAGCTTATATGCTAATATTTGTATTCTTATTAAAGTATTCTCTACACACAACATTAGTCTAATTAGTAATCTCAGTTCATTTGAGCCATGAATCCTTCTAGCAGTCTGGCAAAAGCCATGGCTGATGCCCTGACTTAAGTAATGCCTAAAATAATGTATGTAAGATTATGAAGAGAAGAATTACAATGAAAGATAGGTTCCCCCAAATATGTGATACTGTAGTGTGTTCTTTATGAGCACACTAAATAGGCTCTAACAAAAGATCTAGTAACAAATGTTTAGTGGTGAGCAAAACAGTATTATGAAAGATGTAATAACTTTATAATGATATAAAATATTTGAGATTTTATTGGTAATAAATTCCTAGGTATTGCTAACACTACTGTGACTCACTGAATTATATTCAAGTATACTGAAAACTGAATAGAACGTCAAATTTAAGATATTAGTGAAAATCAAAATTCTTTCTTTTCTTGCTTTTTGGGTCACACCCAGCAATGCTCAGGGGTACTCTTGGCTCTGTAGTCAGGAATTACTCCTGGCGGTGCTCAGGGGGCCATATGGGATACTGGGGAGCGAACCTAGGTCAGCTATGTGCAAGACAAAAGTCCTACCTTCTGTACTGTCGCTCCAGCCCCGAAAACCAAAATTCTTTTCCTATCTAAGTCCAAGGACCACTAGGGGAGTGTGGAGTATAGATATAATAAATGTGAGTGTGTGTGTGTGTATACTAAAACATTTCCAACGTTCTTCAAGGATATATATAAGCTTCTAGTAGAATAGCAAAACCTTATTATTCATGGATTCATGAAACAAATTTCTTGATCATGCTTTTATTATTAAAGGAGCAAGTCTCCAAGAGATGGGTTGGAGAGAGAGTAACTCACAAGTGCAATGGTTCCAAGGTATCCTGAAAAGACCTGAGTTTCACACAGAGGTGATTCAGCAGAGTCCAGTTTGGATGTAAGGTAGAGAGCTGATGACAAGCACCACTCCCATCCAATTCTCAAGTCAATCAAAAAAGGCAAGATGGAACTGACATATATTTCAGTTCTGGATGGTTTTCTACCCACAAATAGTAATTCTACAGTTATCATTTTTTTTTGATTGGCAATTAAACCTGTATATGCACCTTACTGTTTTATCCTGGTCCTGTTACAAACGCAATAAATGGTTTATAAGCTCCGAATAAAGCATCCACATTAACTTAGTTAACTGCAAACCATCCAAGTAACTATAAAGGTAGACGAGATTAGCACAATATTCTTTGAGATATGTACCGAGAGAGAAATATGAAACAAATTTTTAAAGAGAAATAAAATTTCCCCAATAAAAGGGGGTGAGGCAGCAGGATAGACGCAGAATGGAGGTAGGAACAGGCATGGAATAAAGGTGTGGGGATGTCATTAGGATACAGGTACTGTAGTGGAAAGAAAGGAGGAGGAAATAGCAGAATCAAGCAAATGTTCCTATTCTCAAAATACTTTCCTAAGAGCAAATGGTTACAAAACATTTGTATTGGGTTTTTCAAATATTTAAATGCAAGGCTGAAGGAAGTTCAAATAGATTTTAAAAAAGAAAACAGCTATGGAGATAGTACACTGGGTAAGGTATTTGTCTTGCACACAGCTGACCGGGTTTGATCCCTGGCACCATGAATGGTCCCTGAGTCCTACAATAAGTGATCCCTGAGCACAGATTGGGAAAAACAAAAAAAAAATTTTTAAGAAGAAAATGAGTAGAAAAGATGGCAAAGCAAGAGGGGAGGTAGGAAATTGCTGAGCATAAATCATACCATAACTGTATTTCAATTCTTTCTTTTTTGGGGGGAGAGGGAATGGGAAGACTCCCAAGCAGGAATAGGGATAGTCAATCCCAGGGATACTCAGCCAAACAGGCTAGATGGTTCAACTGTAGCTCAATTCTAAATTTATCCAAAAAAATATAAAAGTGATTTTCTCTGTAGGAATTAAACTCAATGTATAAGGCTTTAGTGCTTCTGGTTATCCAAGGTCTAAGTTATTTAGTCTTTTTTAATCAAAGTACTGAAATAAAAATCATTACCCACTAAGCTATTACCCTTCCCCCAGTCTCTAAACATACAAGCAAAAATTAATTGCGAGCCAGGAAGAAAGAAGGCAATTTAGACAGTAACAGCTTGGCACAGACTGAGCTAGATTTTCTAATAGCATTTGTCTGTTTGTGAATGTATATTTTACTTACAGCCTTCACTTCCTTGACCTTATTGAAAGTAATTTATTTTTACCTAATCTGCATTTCATTTAAGCCACAAATACTCCATCAATGGACAAGCCAAGTGGCACCCATGGCAAGCATGACTCTCGTATTGGTATGGTTTGTAAGATGGATAAACATTTAAAGGGGACATTTGGGGAAGGACACGCCTGAGTAGCTATTAATGCTACAGGTACTGATTTATGAAAGTGCAAATATGAGCTTCAAGATAGTCTCTCCAATCAAGATGTCATTTCTACCTCCTCCTTCTTGTTAACTCTCTAATTCACTAACCACACATCCTGTAATTTCTGTATAGACTCCATCTATTTTTACCTTTTTCATGAGTCATTCTTTTCAGAACATATTATCAATCCCCAATCACCACCACCACCCCTCAATGGACGTTTTCAGACACAAGACCAAGAAAGACTGAAGAAGGGAAGTTTTTAGTAACCTAAAATCAATCATGCTGGTGACCACCACCTCTTAGGCCAAATTTACTCTACTGAGTGCCAGTCTGGAAGGAGAGATTGGCAACTTACCTAACAATAACTGTGGGCTGATTATATGAATCACAATATTCACATAGTGGATTTCAAATCATCAACTCTGACTATGAGCCATTCATAAATAATCAGGTCGGATACAGACACCTCCTTTCCCAAAGCACTTTGTCCCCCTAAGCTAAGCTTTTCTGTCACTCAGTACTGCATGTCTGTGCTTCCCTCCCTAACACACCTGTAGGCAAGCACCTTTAATCAAAGTGCCATCTTCTTTTTCCTATTATGCATCCATTTCAGCAAAGGTCCTAGATCTTTGAGGGGCATAAGGCATAACCTAACCCAACCGACTTTACTCCCTGAAGGGGAAGTTAAAAGCCTCCAAGGAAAACAACTTTTAAGGAGCTAGGCAACACAGTAGTATTGAAATGAGGACTACTACTCTTCACAGTTCTGGATGCTTTCTCTGAAAGATAGAGTTTATGGACAAGTTGTTATGTAAACCATCTGTGAGTTTGCAAATTAGCTGCCATTACCCTATTTCTATGGGACGCAGATAATCACAGATAATCAAGAATCATATCCCCCTCCTATTCCTTTTAGTTCCAAATAAAGAACTGAAAGGAATAGTAAAAACGGTGACTTCAATAATGAAAAATGCAGACGTCCAGAAGAATACTAATATAACATAAAAGGAATCATTTTTCTTTCCCATACATTTTTGGAAGGGCCAGAGAACACTGGGCATGAACAAATGTAAATTGGCTGGAAAAAATATCATTGGACTCAAAAGACATAAAAAAAAGTTTGCAAACTACTTTTCTACTGAAATCTTCACCTGTGACTTATCTGTTAATAGAGGAAACATGATTTTTTATTAGAAAGGAACCTCACAGGATACATCAAGAAAATTATAATTTCTTTGAACAAAAATTGTGTGGTCTAATTAAATTTAATGGAAAAATATGCTCCTTCCTTATACTCAAATCACTGTCATCCCGTTGCTCATCAATTTGTTCGAGCGGGCACCAGTAACGTCTCTCATTGTGAGACTCATTGTTACTGTTTTTGGCATGTCCAATATGCCACGGGGAGCTTGTCAGGCTGTGCTGAGTGGTGGGATACTCTCGGTAGCTTGCGGGCTCTCCAAGAGGGGCTGAGGAATCAAACACGGGTTGGCCTCGTGAAAAGCGAATGCCCTACCTGCTGTGCTATCAATTCAGCATATCGCTCCACCAAGTAGTCCTCATACTCAAACTAAAGAATCTTAAATGCCTTTCAGACCACAGTACTCCTAAATGACAACCTTTTCTGTCTTTTCTTGTTCTCTTCTCTATAACCATGCATAAGGGCATAGAGAAATCTTACCAAACGCAATTTAAGTTTGCAAACAAGTAAAAGTAGGGCTTGAGTTTTTTAGGTTGTAAATGAAATTTTAAATTTTCCTAGGAATTATCAAAATTTCTCCAAACTACGAGATCTCAACTACGTGCTGGCTTAGCAACAGACCCTGAAGTAGTTGTGCTTTAGGCAAGTCTGAATTGTTAAAGCAATAGTGGTAACAACAAATACATAAGCTGTAATATTTTACCCTCATTTTTATTATTTCTTAGATTGAACTTAGGCAACGACACTGCTAATCAAACTTTAGCACCCCAAACACAGGTGATTGCAGCAGTGATGGACTGATACTGATTAAAGGTTCTGCCACTGTGTTAAGGACAATGTGGTTATATCTGGACTCAAAAGGGAAAATAGTGGTTGTGACAGATCAGTGATGTGGAGGGTCAAATCTACCTTTCACACTAACTATATCTTGCAAGATGACTACAAAGATAAGGTAGAGAAGACCGAGAAAAGAACTGACCTAGTGGTTTGGTATTATCCATGTC